>NC_089766.1:28559359-28574359 GCF_040412425.1 Macrobrachium rosenbergii | reverse complement strand
CGCCCATCAAAGTGACCAGCTGTTCTATTGCCCAATTCAAACACGCTGTTGCTGCTTTCTTGGCTGTGTGTTGACAGAACCTCTCTGACTGCTACCCAAAACCTGACTAAGCTGTCAGACACACTGTGACAGACGTCAACTTGCCACCGCGACGAAAAACACTAGATGCAGGAGAAACAACGAAAAATCGTGATAACATTGTTCCAACAAAATAAGAAACTAATCCACCTATAGCATATGTATGATGATTTATATATATTTATAAAATAAATATATACAGACAAATTCTGAAGAATAACATATTAGCAGCATAATATATATATATACCAAAGCATATAAAATAAATATATATATAGACAAATTCTGAAGAATAACATATATATATAGCATAATGATGACAACATATATAAGCAGCTATATAAATAAATAAGCGCAGACAAATATCTGAAGAATAACATATATATAGCATAATGATGACAACACCAAAGCATATATATAAAATAAATAATACATAGACAATATATCTGAATATATATATATATATATATATATATATATATATGATATATATATATATACATATATATATATATAATATATATATATATATGAGATAGTAATATATATAATAATATATATATATATATACATATATATATATATATATACACCAAATATATATATAAATAAATAATATATATACAAATATATATATATATATATGCTTAGCAGCATAATGAACAACACCTAAGCAGCTTTTTGGATATGCTTTGTAAACAGCATATGCAAAAAACGGACAAATTCTGAAGAATAGTGGGCAGTTATTCTGCCATAGTCTGGTAAAAGTGAAGTAGACTGCATATATAACCATTGATATATATTCTATATAAATAGATATACATCCTATACAGATGATATATATATATAATATAAATATAGATAGTCGTTCATGTCAAAATATATATATATATATATATAATATATATAATAATATATAAATATATATATATATATATATATATATATATATATATTTATATATATATATATATATATATATATATATATATATGATATAGCTATATTCTATATATATATATATATATATATATATATATATATATATATATATATATATATATATATATATATATATATATATATATATATATATATTGTGTGTGTATATATATATATATATATATATATATATATATATATATATATATATATATATATATATATATATATATATATATATATATATATATATATATATGTGTGTGTGTGTGTGTGTGTGTGTGTGTGTGTGTGTGTGTGTGTGTGTGTGTGTGTGTGTGTGTGTGTGTATGTATGTATGTATGCCATGCCTTTACTCTTGTTTGTGAAAAAGTCAATGTATATATGATATCATTAGATTATTTGCAATCTTCCTATTGGAGTGAGTTTGCAAATTCGATGGTCTAGCCCAGTGTCTCCCAAGCTTTTTCAGTATGTGACCCCTTACAGCAGTACCAAACCTGTCATGACGCCCACATTTATAAGCCTTCTAAAATCGTACTAATTTTAAATGGCACAGATATATTTTAAAATTTTAAATATTAATAACAGCCGAGAGAAAAATAAAATCTCCATTGATCTTTATCAATGTTTATTAACAATGACTGATTTATTAGCATTTTAATGTGAAGAATGTACCTGCTTTTTTGCTACAAGCAAATCAATACGAAGGTCTGTATGGCTCAAGGCACATCACATGTCTGCTTCAGCATTCAACCTGTTTCTAGCCTTCGATTTGATCACCAGGAGAGTCAAGAAACCACTTTCACAGAGGTAAGTGGATGAGAAGGGAATGAGTACTTTCAGGGCAAATTTGCTGGTCTTGGGGAAAGCGGAGAACATCTTGACACAGCAGTTAGAGCTGTTGAACTGTTGCTGTTCCTGGAACTCCTCTTTTGCTGCAGTGTTGTTGATGAGCTCCAAGAAGTACTCTTGTAAGTCATCAGGAAGATCATCCACAGTGCATCAGAAAGGATTGAGGGCAAGTGTCAGCTGTACATTTTCATTTCTATCAGTTTCATGAAAATAACGTTCGAACTCTTCTTGGAGGATTATCAAGTGTTCCTTGATCTCTTGTTGTAGCTCCTCAACAAGTCGTTTTTCTCTGATGACCTCGTTCATACACTGAAAGGAAGCTACATTCCCCCTTTCAACTTTCCTCTTCCAGAGAGCTAACTTGTCGAGGAAAGCCTTGATGGCATCTGTATGCATCATGATGGTGGTGTCTGGGCCCTGTAGTTGCTGGTTGAGTCCATTCAAAGCTTCAAAAACATCTGCCAAGTGGGCAAGACTACATTTAAATGGACCCTGAATGTCATTTAACAACTGCTCCGTTTTCTTCCCTTGGCCTGCCAGAAATATCTGCAATTCATCAAAGAGTTCAAATACACGAGCGAGAACATTACCTTTTGACAACCAACAAACAGATGTGCAGAAGAGGAGGTTTTGGTGAGCAGAATCCATGTTTTGGCAAAACCTACAAAACAGCCTGGTGTTGAGTGCCCCTCCTTTGATATGATTGACGATGCGGATCACTATTTTCAAGGTATCTTTGAAAGAAGCAGGAAGCGTCTTGGAAGCAAGAGCCTCACGGTGGATCAGGCAGTGTGTTATAATGATGTCTGGGTTCTTTGTTTTGACCAGAGTCATAAATCCTGACTTGGAGCTGAGCATGCTGGGAGCTCCATACATACAGACACCAACCAATTTTGCCCACAAGAGTTTTTCCTCTTCAAAGAAGTTGGACACTATGTTCATGATATCTTCAGCATTTGTTGTTGTTATCAGTGGGCTGCAGAAGAAGAACTCCTCCTCCACCTGGTTTTCGGAGATGAACCGAGCATAAACCAAAAGCTGAGGAAGATGTGCAACATCTGTGGTCTCATCAAGTTGGATGGCGAAGAAGGGAGAGAGTTTGATTTTCTCTATCACCTGAGATTTGATGTCCTGCAACATGTCATCGATGCGCTGCTTAACTGTGTTGTCTGAAAGACTTATCTGATTAAGCTTGTTGTCACAGTTCTGATCAAGGAAAAGACGAGCAGCCTCTACCATGCAAGGTTTAACAAGCTTCTCTCCAATTGTGTGTGGCATCTTCTGCTTTGCAATAAGAAGGGAGATCCTGTACGGTGCCTTGAAGATGCTGCTAGGTTGAAAGAGAACTCCTGTTCCATGATCCAATCTCGACCATTTGAGCTGGTGGTCCTTGATTTTGAAGTATGCCAAATCCTTGTTAGCCAGTTCCGGATGAACATTGGTGAGGTGTTCGTTCAGCTTGAAGGGCTTCATGCTCTCATTAGCAAGTGTCTTCTTGCAGATGACGCACTGTGGCATCTGCATGCCATTGTTCACTATAAATGAGAAGCCGAAGTTGAGAAAACTCTTGTTGTATGTGAGCTTCTTTGACATCTGCAAAGAAAGTTATCAAGCATTAGGAACGGAAAGAATCTTACGACAAAACACAAACATAACAACTAACAAAATTCCAAAATATAATTGGAAGAACAACTTCTGTGTAATACAAATTCCTTACCTAAAATATGAAGTCAATTTATAGGGATAAATTAATTTGGTGGATAAGTGACTCTGACCACAGTAATTGTATGTGTGTACATTTTTTTCATTGATAATTCTCCAGTCAGAATCATACTGACATACATAACCGTATCTCAGAATAATCATGCACAGTGTTAAGACCACTTACATTAACTCAAAAGTGGTGTTATATATATGGGATGGGTAAAAAAAATGGTGTAAAACAGCGCATACCATAGTTAAAAATACATGCATGCCATGTACCTTACACAGCCCCCACCCTCGTATTCATTAGTTATCTTTTATATAGAGTGTAGGAGAGAGAGAAAAAAAAAAACTCACAATGTTTGAGTATCACAGTACTGCGTGTGGTGTGGCTAACTTCAAGAGAAGGATTGATGAGGTGGCGCCGTGGCGGGTAGAGTTCCGCAAATCTGCGGGACCCAGGTGGTGAAAACAGACACGAACTAAACCCGTACATTAAATATGACGTGATGCCATCACGTACGTTACCATGTCTTAACACAAACACTGTGCATTTCAACATTTTACTATCCAACTTGATTCCATTTTTGAGTCGGTATTAAAAACTATACATAAGAAATATAGGTACATAAGATAATAGTGAAATATGCCAAAATTATGATAGATACGGTTTGTCATATTAGTCGAAATTTCTTATACCAAACAGATAAAAAAATAAAACAAATAACTTGGCATAATTATGATAAATCTGGCAGCCGTGGTACCTACGATGCACTACTGGTCTGCGCATGCACTCGAGCCAGCTCTGAGACTGACTGAAAAGTTTAAACCCGTTCCAGCAAGCTGAACGTAGTGCATACAGTTGTTAGACCCTCCATGACCCCCAGTTTGGGAACCCCTGGTCTAGCCCTTTACTGATCAGCCCACTATGTTAAGTGGAATAGATTCTGTTGTTTAATTCTTAACAGTCCACAAAATCAAGAAACTTTTTGTCTTAGCCTTAGAAAAAATGCTTCCTCATCATGTGGGGCCATACTCATAAGTGGGAGCTCTTCTGGTTTAGAAAACTTATTGTTTTACGTAGTAAGAACTTTTATGTAGCATAATACAATCATTACCACTTACTTGCACAATGGTAACAGACTATCATAGAATAGCCTGTCAATAAGCTAATTGGTTTAGTTTATGCTCACTGTGTATATGTAATGTATGAGCTCAGTATCATTGTAAGGAATTGTTAAGGGAATGTTTTTTGCTTTTAATTTTCCTTCAGGTTTTTTCATTGCAAAAATAAATAGAACTATTTATATAATTTTTCTTTGGTGAACACTTGAACCTGACTTGCACATTGGTGAATCAAGACCATGCACGTCATGATGGCTGGTTTTAGTGATCATCACTATATATATATATATATATATATATATATATATATATATATATATATATATATATATATATATATATATATATATATATATATATATATATATATATATATATATATATATATATATATATATATATATATATATATATATATATATATATACATATACATATACATATATATATATATATATATATATATATATATATATATATATATATATATATATATATATATATATATATATATATATATATATATATATATATATATATATATATATATATATATATATATATATATATATATATATATATATATATATATATATATATATATATATATATATATATATATATATATATATATATATATATATATATATATATATATATATATATATATATATATATATATATATATATATATATATATATATATATATATATATATATATATATATATATATATATATATATATATATATATATATATATATATATATATATATATATATATATATATATATATATATATATATATATATATATATATTGCTATTAATTTTGTTATACATAATGTATTATGTCTTGTATTTGTATTTTAGCGCTTTTAATGTTGATTTTATTGATTTTTGCCTTTACAGCTTGAAAATCAAACCTTTGTTTTGAAACATCGCAATAAATGTATTTTATGGACCACCTGAGATGTACTTCCTCTTTTCAAATCTTCTATATATTCATATATATTATATATATATATATATATATATATATATATATATATATATATATATATATATATATATATATATATATATATATATATATATATATATATATATATATATATATAGCCACATTCGAAAATGTGCATATATTTTAATAAACACGGAATTAATAAAGAGAGTTAATGAAGTGTACGTCCGCAGAGTTACGAAGAAGAAAAAGTGCATTATTTAAGATAGTTTGACAACACTCGAAATCCATTTCTAGAGATAAAAACAGAAACTGCATTAAGGAAACAAATATATTCGTAACATTAGAGGCTTAGATTGTCTCGTTGTATGTTGCTGTTACATCCGTAAATAACCAGGAAGTGTTATCCTGAGGGATCATTTCGCTGGGGAGGTTTCGTGGAGATTTGCATAAATGTAGGGGACGAACGTCCACCAGGCTCTGGGTTTCCTGACTGGAAAATATTAGAGATATTGCATTTTTTTAATCAAGATGTTTAATAAATTATTGATTATATGATTAATTTTCCATTTTTTATGTTTTCATTGTTTTTTTATGAGTGATATGACACAGCTAATCTCTAATGTCTGTCAAAAATATTACATTTTTAAATAGCAGAGGTTTTCTTTCTCTGCGCGAAAAGGAACTCTAGTCTTCCTTTCTTCTGTGAGACAAAGAAAACAAATCAATAGGTTACGAGCTGTTCTAGTCTAGGTTACAATCATTAAATCGCAGGGCTTGTTCTGAAGCTCCATAACTGTGTAATATCATTGAAAGAAATCATACGAAAAATAAAGTATGGAGTTCTGGGTTATGAAAAGTGCCTGGGTGGACTAACTGCAGACTCACTCTTACTTTCGTGTGAGGGATCGATTCCTGCCACGGGAGGAAAATGCTTCTTATTTTTTTCCCATCTGGATTTCAGGCCTATAATGATAAGCGAATCCAATAGGTGTGTGGATGTCGAAAGTGAAAGAGTAATTGCAGCCCATATATATATATATATATATATATATATATATATATATATATATATATATATATATATATATATATATATATATATATATATATATATATATATATATATATATATAGAAATTGCATTTTGTTTTCCAATTCTCTGATGACAAAGGAATTGCTTACTGGAACCTGAGAGGGAATGTGGAAGAGAAAATACACTGCAGCCCCGAATCTCTTCACAGGATTCATTAAGAGGAAGACTCACATTCTGGCGAAACATGAGATGCTTCGTTGTATCTTTTCATCTCGAAGATTAACCCGCTCTGTTTATCATAATCAGATTAAGGTTCGCGACCGGTTACGGCAACTTCTCATACATAATTTCATGTCTTCACTAACAGAAATTCACTTTAGTTTCAATAGTAAGAGAGTGAATATGATCGTTACTCTCCTCTTCTGTTTACAGTGTTACTACCTTTATGGAGGAGGAATTATTTACACACGAGGCTGAGTGATTCACTTCAGGCAATCTACTCCTCTCCTCCACTTTACCTCTTACTTCATTATGCACCATTCATTAGTTTAATTGCTTCTCCATACACACTTTCCTCCACATAATTGAACTGTATTCTGTTCCATTTTTCATAGTTTCTTCATTGTCATTTTTAACTTTATTTGCAAATTCACTTGTCCTCATTCTGACTTAAATCATTACCTCTATTTTAACTTTAGCTTCAACGTACTAACAAGATAATGATTGGAAACATTCACACACACACACACACACACACACACACACACACATATATATGTATATATATATATATATATATATATATATATATATATATATATATATATATATATATATATATATATATATATATTTACGTCATCTCCTGTCACTCCATCAGATGTCATATTGTTCAATTTAAGTGAATCTCAGCAAATAGTACAAATTTCTATTGATGAATTTCTTAATGTGTGAAATCAGTGTCATCATATTTTCACGTCCATGGTAATCTGCGGCACAGAAAATCTCGCCATTATGTTTAGTTATACGAATGAGCTCATGAGGTCTAAACACTGTAATAATTGAGATACTAGAACGTATCACGGAATGAATGCGTCTATGATAATATAAACTTATTACTGGAGAAGTGAGAACCTCTACAGAAAGTGTCTACTAAACTATGTACCAGCTGGAAGCCTCACATGGTAAAACCATGGTTACAACACAGGAGGACATGATCATTCATGAAACATCATAATAGAATACCACCCTACGATATATACATATACACAAATACATACTAGCACATACAATATATATATATATATGTATATATATATATATGTATATATATATATATATATATATATATATATATATATATATATATATATATATATATATATATATATATATATATATATATATATATATATATATATATATATATATATATATATATATATATATATATATATATATATATATATATATGATTATTATCACTTTTGTACGTGATTCATTTATGACGCATTAACGTGTGATATATATATATATATATATATATATATATATATATATATATATATATATATATATATATATATATATATATATATTTATATATATATATATATATATATATATATATATATATATATATATATATATATGTATATGTATATATATATATATATATATATATATATATATATATATATATATATATATATATATATATATATATATATATATATACATATATATAAATATATATATATATATATATATATATATATATATATATACATATATATATATATATATATATATATATATATATATATATATATATATATATATATATATATATATATATATATATATATATATATATATATATGTGTGTGTGTGTGTGTGTGTGTGTGTGTGTGTGTGTGTGTGTGTGTGTGTGTGTGTCTGTGTGTGGAAATGGAGGAAAAGAGAAAATTTTGATGGAAACAATGGAATGAATGCATTCTAGTAAATTCATCTGGAATATTTTCTTTCCAAAGAAATAGTTTTCATGATTACGGGACCTTTCTCTGTAGTTTTATCGAGCCAATATTATGGATATAATTCTTTTTTCCTAAACTTCATTATCTCTTGTTTATTTTTTGATATTTAAACTCGAACGTTAGTTGGATTGAAGCAGAAATTTAAAAGGTAATTTTAAAGTGAAAAGCCTCATTGTATTTATTCCTGAAATACATCGAGTCCATTATGAAGAGTGTGCTATTTAGATACTCAGTTGCGTTTATGAATGAAGGAAGTACTAACTAACTCAGCCGATATACATTAATAAATAAAATATCAGTAATATGTTTTTCCCTGTAACTAATGGCATCATTACTAAACAGACTGGCATCATGTAACTTATTTCTAGTATCAGCTTCAGGACTAAGTAGCATTTCTGATAAGAATTTTTTTTATAAAGAAATGAAGAAGGAATTCAATATTACAAAGAAATGCAGAGAAGAATGTTATCATTTTCCAAGATTATAGTAACATTTATAAAATGTCATCCAGAGGTGACCTGTGTTAATGTTTATAGAACTCTATACATAAATAAGTAAGAATGCGCCGAAGTTTCTTCGGAGCAATCGAGTTTTCTGTACAGCGAATAATATAGCATGAAACTCTCAGCCACGGCCCATGAAACTCTCAGCTACAGCCCGGTGGTGGCCTGTGTTGTTGGCACCTATAGCGGTGCCAGACGCCAGATCATAGATAACAGTAACCTTAAATAAATTAAAAACTACTAAGGTTAGAGTTCAGCAATATGGTATATTTGATGATTGGTGGGTGGATGATCAATAATCCAATTTGCAGCCCTCTAGCCTTGGTAGTTTTTAAGATTATGAGGTAGGACAGAAAAGTGCGGACCGGCAGACAAATATCCATCTCAATAGTTTTCTTTTACAAAAAACTAAAATTGGTAACACGAGATCAATAACCATAGTATTCGCTCTTATGTTTCTTCTTACAAAGTCCCGTTTTACTGCAAGAAGGTATGACGCAAACATTGATAATACGCAAGACTTTTTCTGGCGTCGTCCTCCACCAATCAACGAAGAAAACATAACAGAATTTCCGATGGAAACTTATGTATAATGTTAATCTCTCTCTCTCTCTCTCTCTCTCTCTCTCTCTCTCTCTCTCTCTCTCTCTCTCTCTCTCTCTCTCTCTCTCTCTCTATATATATATATATATATATATATATATATATATATATATATATATATATATATATATATATATATATATATATATATAAGCGAATCCCACAAAAAGACAAGCAGAAGTTCAGTACCAAGCGCTTTCACGTTTATTGACGCATCGTCGGGGCACGAATGAGATACAAATATAAAGATTTGGTTACAAAAGTAAACAAAAAGAACAAGAATACCAGACGGTCAATTGTCAAAGGGTAATAAACAGAAAGTTAATCCAGGATAATCCGGGATCGAGCTGTCACAAACTGAACCTACGACCAAACAAAATGACATACTCAAGTTTAGGCTTACACAATCCAAAAACATGTATAACCTTGAATACCAGATGATTAATTGCCAGGGGTTAAAAAGAAAACGTTAATCCACGGCAAATCCGGGATCACGCGGTCACAAACTAATCCAAGTATATACTTAACAATAAGGAAAACGGAATCTTACCCATTCAAACTGCAGTAACATGTATAAAAATTAATATTAATTTTGCTTATGTTAATCAACAATTTTTTTAATTATTAAAGCATCAAGTTTAAATAAACCAACACTTAAATTTAGAACACTTTCATTATTTGACTTAATAAAACAAGATTCGATGATATCCCTTTCAACTGTGTCATTGCACGGGACTAAAGGTCTTGCTTTTCTCCAGTTAATAGGATGATCTAAATCTCTCATATGTACGAATAATGCGTTCGATATTTGGCCAGTTCTCACAGAATATAGGTGTTGTTTGATTCGTTGTGAAAGTGGTTTTCCAGTTTGCACTTGCAAGGAATTTCGTAGATGCTGCTAGAAACATCTTTAGGAGAATTTTTTATCACTAAACTCTTAACATTAAAATTACTGAAAACAACATTTATGTTGGAAAGCTTTAACATTTTAGGAATTTGTAAAAACCTTTCATCATACTGTAATTTGAGAATATTATGCTTGCTGAATTCAAGTTTGTTATTAGTTAAATAAAATGTTTTCCTGGCTCTTTTCCATGCTACATCTACAAAGGTCTTTGAGTTTCAAGCAATATCATAAATAGTTTTGATCTCAGCATCAATGAACTGCGGGCTACAAACACGTAAAGCCCCTTAAGAACATTCAGAAAAAACAGAGACTTTAACATTCTGATGGTGATTGGAATAATAAAGAACAAAAGAAGCAATGTTAGTTGATTTTCGAAAGACTGAAAAGGTGAAATTTCTATCATCTCTATGGACAGTTACATCAAGAAAATTCAAATTCAAATTTCTTTCTTCCTCTACGGTAAATTTTATAGAAGGGACTAAATTATTTAGCTGAACGAGAAATTCTTGGAGATTTTTTGTATCTGCCCAGTTCAAGAAAATCTCCAGGAATTTCTTGTTCAGCTAAATAATTTATTCCCTTCTATAAAATTTACTATAGAGGGAGGAAAGAAATTTGAATTTGAATTTTCTTGATGTAACTGTCCATAGAGATGATAGAAATTTCACCTTTTCAGTCTTTCGAAAATCAACTAACATTGCCTCTTTTGTTCATTATTATTCCAATCACCATCAGAATGTTAAATTCTCAGTTTTTTTTTCTGGAATGTTCTGTTTGGCTTTACATGTGTTTGTAGCCCACAGTTCATTGATGCTGAGATCAAAACTATTTATGATATTGCTTTGAAACTTAAATACCCAAGGACCTTTGTAGATGTGGCATGGAAAAGAGCCAGGAAAACATTTTATTTAACTAATAACAAACTTGTCTTGCAAACATAATATTCTCAGATTACAGTATGATGAAAGGTTTTAACAAATTCTAGAATTTTAAAGCTTTTTCAACATAAATGTTGTTTTCAGTAATTTTATTGTTAAGAGTTTAGTGATAAAAAATTTTCCTAAAGATGTTTCTAGCTGCATCTATGAAATTCCTTGCAAAAAATGTGATGAAATATATTATGGGCAAACTGGAAAACCACTTTCATAACGAATCAAACAACACCAATATTCTGTGAGAACTGGCCCAATATCGAATGCTTTATTAGGGTACATATGAGAGATTTAGATCATCCTATTAACTGGAGTAAAGCAAGATCTTTAGTCCCGTGCAATGACACAGTTAAAAGGAATATCATCGAATCTTGTTTTATTAAGTCAAATAATGAAAGTGTTTTAAATTTAAGTCTTGGTTTATTTAAATTTGATGCTTTAATAATTCAAAAAGTTGTTGATAAACATAAGCAAAATTAATATTAATTTTTATACATGTTACTGCGATTTGAATGGGTAAGATTCCGTTTTCATTATGGTTAAGTATATATTCGGATTAGTTTGTGACCTCTTTGATCCTGGTATGGATTAACGTTTTCTTTTTTAACCCTGGCAATTAACCATCTGGTATTCAAGGTTATACATGTTTTTGGATTTTGCAAGCCTAAACTTGAGTATGTCATTTTTTTTTGGTCTTAGGGTTCAGTTTGTGACAGCTCAATCAAACTCGGATTATCCTGGATTAACTTTCTGTTTATTACCCTTGACAGTTGACCTGGTATTCTTGTTCTTTTTGTTTACTGTAACCTTCTTTATATTTTTTGTCTCATTGTGCCCCGACGATGCGTCAGTAAAATGAAAGCGCTTGGTACTGAATCAGCCTGTCTTTTTCCTGTAAAATTCGCTTATACACTGAAGTCACGTGCATCTACTGTGATTTATATATATATATATATATATATATATATATATATATATATATATATATATATATATATATATATATATATATATATATATATATATAATATATATATATATATATATATATATATATATATATATATATATATATATATATATATTAGCCTATACTGCAAATTTACTTGTTAACCATAACAAAAAGCAGGGTAAGGTAATGAGCTCATTAAGCATGATGTTCGGAAATTTTAATTAGTGGATAAAACTAACAGGCAGTCATTACTTATGACTTTTACATGCCCTGTCGTAATATCTTTTGTAATTTCATGCCATCCACAGATTGAGCAATGAAAGTCCTCTGATGTAATGTTAAAACAGGATAGAGAAAAATGCAGCTTTATTGCCGGGCGAAAATTCAAAGTGAAAATACATATTAGCTTCATTAGCCTTATAGTATTATCATACGTAAAATATATAAAGTATTATTTCCAAAAATCTCTTGTAATCTGCATTAATACAGAAAACAAAGGAAAAATATGTAATACCCATTCTGCGCTAGATTTTTGAAGCTCTAAACGATAAACTAGAATATGTCAGTAATCCTTGTTAATGACCTTTTCCTCTCCTCGTTTTATCAGTACCTGAAATAATCCTAGACAGCTGGCCTTCACCCGAAGAACTATCTCAAATATAATGAAGTTAATGTGAATTAAAATGCTAGTTTATCCATTTAATCTTGTTAGCTGTTGTGTAAAACTGAATATTCTTTGTAATCTATTGTTCGACTGTTTGAGGTTTGCTTGACTATATATATATATATATATATATATATATATATATATATATATATATATATATATATATATATATATATATATATATATAAATGACGTTAAATATGACAGCGAAGTTGCAGTTTATTAGTTTCTTACTAATGTTCTCGATTTTCCTTATTATCTTCCTCTGTTCTTCAGGCAACTGATTTTAAAGCACCAAAGTTCATTTTGATGGACGTTTTATTGGTTAGGACGTTTTCGTCTCTTCTAGAGACATCTTCTGCTACAAATGAGTGTTTACAAGGAAATTCACACATATATATAACATTCTTTCAAGGGAACACTTGTCAAAAATATAACTATTCGATGGTTAAAATCCAATATTCCGCAGTTAGCGTTTTGAAATTAACAGTTAAAACATATAGGTTTGTTACTAAACTTGTTTACAACTGGCCTGTTGACAATTACCAAGTATTGCTATTTAGGTATTTACATACTTAGAAACAACCAGACGAAAAATAAATAGCTGAAAATAGACGGTCAACAAAGAATCGTCAAAGAGACATTCAAACTGTATATGTAAAATTAATATAGTAATTACACACGTAAAAGTATAAGTAAAATGTAAATACAAAGTTATCAATATCAGGATAGAACAAGATAAAACATGACAAATATAAAGTTAACTAAAATATTTTATAGGTCCAACATTGACGACACATCTTAGTCTGCTGCATTTCTTCTCCTTTCACGATCGGAAGGTAGAATTGTGCGTTGATTCCTTGCACGTTTAGGAGGCTTATGAATATTTATGTATATTGCCTCAAGGTATTTTTAGCCTTTTAGCATCAGCAACGCTGTCAATAATTTCAGTGTTGGCTTCGAGCATTTTCCTAGTTAGACCCGCATCGTGTGTGTCTCTCGTGTGATTTTAATACTACCATTTTGCAAATGCATAGTAAGTCTTCTTGATAGTGAAGTTGTAGTATTTCCAATATAAAAATATTTCGCGACTTGCAGTTCGCGATTTGACATGTATACTTGTATACTACGTTACACTTATCAAGAGAGCGCTTCTTGTTCCAGGAGTTATTCTTTATGATCAGGTTGGCAGTTCTAAAGTTCTTATAGTATATCTGCAGGTCAATTTTAGTATTTTCCTCTATCGGTATTACTCCTCGTCCTACAATTTCTCGAAGTATTTTCTCGTCGGTCTTGTAAGCAGTGCTCATATAATTCCTGTAATATAATTTAAGAACGTTTCTCTTTCTCCTTTTTCCTTCGGATGCAAAAAACTATCCATTTTCTTCCTGATGACTTCTTGGATATCGTTATTTGAGTACCGTTGTTTACAAGAACCTGAGCGCATCTTTCCAGTTCGGTGTGTAATGAAGTCCACGAACTACAATGAGTAAATGCTCTATGGATATAAGCATTAATTACACTTTTCATGTATTTTGCTGGAGCTTCACTATTTGCATTGAGACACATTCCCGTATTAGTTTCCTTTGTGTAGACGGTCGTCCTAAAATTCGTCTTGAGCAGCTGTTACCATCACATCCAGGAATGGCAGGGGAACCGTTGTTATTTATCTCTGCCCAGTAAAATCGAAGGCAGGA
>NC_089766.1:28539359-28551859 GCF_040412425.1 Macrobrachium rosenbergii | reverse complement strand
TTATGATACTCTCATTTAGGGCTGGCATTACTAAAGACAAGAAGCTTTAATTCGCATACTTAGACACAAACTTAAGATTATGACCTGTTTCCATTTTCATATAATTATTTTACTGCTAAACATGATTCAAGACTTTTTTTAGCATTTCTTGTACAAAATTATATCATTTCATTATTCAAAGCTTTTACACAGAGTAAGTCTAAATGGCTATTCACCTGCGCTAGAAGCTTCAAAGGCTAGCCCCTTCAGCACGATAGCAGGATGTTGGCAGATGATTCGAAAGGTGAGTTCCATGTGCCTCAGTCTTGTTCCTGGAAGTTCGATGTTGAAAATAAATATTGGAAAGTACCAGACAACACAGTAGGCCTTCTAGCGAATGGATATTATATCTATCAATAGTGAAAAAAAGATTTCCAAAAGGCAATAATGTCCAGAAAGAAGAACAGCATTCCAGAGATGGTAGAACTAAAGATCGAAGGTGTATACCATATGAAATCCAAGAACCTATGGAAATTATTCTGGTGGCATTAAACTTTCTATATTTTCATACACAGCGAAAAAAGATCTGAAGCTAGTGACATACTCGCCAACACTATAGGAAACATTGTGAAATTTTCTGGTATAATTAGTTTTTATACTTTCAGAAAAAGGACAAAAGATCTGAGGTATGTGAACCTAACACATCAAGCAAGCCTTGAGAATTTTTATGGTGGTATTAAACTTTTTTTTTCTGAAGCTTTTTCGATGGCACTTTAGGAGACATTTTCGTTCACTTAAATAGTTTCCCACTACTCGGCACTTTTCTTTCAAACCTTGAAAGGCAAATGAAAATTTGAATGTGGAGTTGAGGACCTGGCTAAAAATATTGCAGGTTTGAAGAAACAGTTTCTGGAAACCTTGTGTAGCATTTCGTCTTTGAAAATAGTATCCTAAATTATTTAATAAAATTACCCAGTGGGCTACATTGTAGCGATACTGATTACTTTAATAATATCATTTACTATAAGGTCTCTCTCTCTCTCTCTCTCTCTCTCTCTCTCTCTCTCTCTCTCTCTCTCTCTCATATGAGTATATTTCAAGGAACTGTTATAGGTAAAATAGGCATTTTGTGTTGCCTGTTGATTTTATTGTGATTATACTATACTTTAATACTTTTAGTTCATGTTTTCGTTGATTTATAAGAGCGTCTGAAACAGAATACTAGAATTTATTCTAATAAAAACAAGGGAAAACCCTTTGAATAATGTAATACCTCAGGAAAAACAGATAATGCCTCTCTTGAATGAGGCTGGGATTTATGACCTAATTTTCTCCTTCGGAACTCTTGGCTTAGTATTTTTTATTGCACTATTTACCTATTTTCACATACTTCTAAAACACAATGACTGCGCAGGGCATGATGTTTACACAACTTAAGTTCGTGCTCATGTATGAATTATACTTTGGCTCAGATTTCAGCTGGACTTTTTGACA
Source organism: Macrobrachium rosenbergii (assembly GCF_040412425.1). NCBI lineage: Eukaryota > Metazoa > Arthropoda > Malacostraca > Decapoda > Palaemonidae > Macrobrachium > Macrobrachium rosenbergii. The sequence continues at coordinate 28,550,386 of NC_089766.1, read as the reverse complement.
TTCAGCATGGAAACCAAGGAAGGGCTTCTTAAATAAGAGCGCACGATCACGTATCGCTGCGTGAGTGGGAAGGAAATCGTGGGTAATTTGCTTTACTCGTCTTTTTCTTTCTTAATAAAGGAAAGTTAGCGTCCTTTCACATCCGTAAATGGCCACATTACGACAATCTCTCGTAAAGTGAAGAATCCTAGTCTTTTAGTACTTCAGGTCAGGTTTTGAAAATTCCTTAAAAATGCGCGCGCGTGTGTGTGTGTGTGTGTGTGTGTGTGTGAGAGAGAGAGAGAGAGAGAGAGAGAGAGAGAGAGAGAGAGAGAGAGAGAGAGAGACCCTATGATAACTGATATTATTAAAGTAACCAGTACCGCTACAAAGCAGAGGATTGCGTAATTTTACCCGACAATAATTTTCAATGACGAAATACTACAAGAAATTCACGGAAGCTGGTTCTTGAAAACTGCAATATTTTCAGCAATGTCTGCAAATCCATATTTTTATTTTTATTTGCCTTTGTAATATATATATATATATATATATATATATATATATATATATATATATATATATATATATATATATATATATATATATATATATCTATCTATGTGTGTGTGTGTGTGTGTGTGCGTGTGTGTGTGTGTGAGTGTGTGTGTGCACATGTATGTACATAGGCCATAAAAACTTTCCCTGATATCGATTTCACTTTACCTTGGACATAACTGACACCAGAAAGGAATTATATAAGGTACTAAGAATGTATCTTCCTTGGCCATGATTCGAACCTATGGCATTTGGGTTTGATACAGAGTAAAGAGGGACTTTATCATTCGGCTATCAAGAAAGATAAAAGATGGCTTAAACTCCCCTGCACATATTCCTATCGAAAAAATGTTTTGTACATATAATGGAAATAAAAACCCTCCATTTCAGTTTGTAAATCTTAGCGGTTTCGAAAGAAATATTTACAAATTCAAAACAATTTATATCTTTCTTGATAGCCGAATGAATGTCTCTGTTTATTCTGTATCAAACACAATAGGAACAGGTTTGGATCTTGGGCAGGGCAGATGCTCTGTCTATAAAATCACTGTGTATTTAAGTTATGCCTGAGATAAAAGTAATGCAATATTAGAAAGAATTTGGGGCTTAATATGTGTGAGTTAGAAAGTCTCTTGTGTATAAGTGATATGACTGTTTTATATAGCAGGCGTTTCAGCTGTGAGACTCCCACAATAGCCACTTCAGACACTTGCACAGAAGACTCGTTAGCAATGCATCCGTCACCTTTACACACTGTGTTACTCACCCCATCTTGTGCTCACTCTCTCACTTCTTGGATATGAAGGCCCTTCCTTACCAATACCTCTTTCATGCGATTTGTATATTATGATAAGGACAATAACATCGTTAAAGCTCCATTTCATGTTAGTCTGGTAGCGCTCTCTACTGCATGAAAGGGTTTCAGTGAACCCGTAACCTAAACATTAAGAATTAAAGAAATTATGATGATATATAGGATTAAGGTGCATTTGAAACTTCTGGTTACATGGAAAGTACCGGTACTGGAATGTAATTAAATCTATGTTTACGGGAAAACTCCTATACTGAATCGCAATTAAATTTATTTTTTCGGGAAAATTACCTATACTCGATTGTAATTAAATTAACTATTTTTTTTTTTTTTTTTGCAGAGACAAAAAACACTTTTTTCAGATTTTAACGTTTTTTGTTACGTGTTTTTCTTCTTAAATTATTCTACCGAGAACGCTTACCCTGCCTTTGTCTTTTATGAAATTCGTTTTTTTTTTTTTTTTTATGAGAAATTTCGTTCTTGACCGGTATGATGCTCAGCCGTCAAAGACGGGAAGCATACCAAATCAGTATACCAAATGAGGGTTGAGACCTAACGCGTCGCCGAAGTTGAGTTGTTTTCCCGAAAGCAGGACTCACGTGGCAAACAGAGGCGATGTGCCACTGATTATTAAGTAGGGAATTGTCTAAATGGTTCCTCTGACGATAAGCAGGAATTGATAGTAAATCCACATACTGTTTTGCTGAAGCGATAGATTAAGGTGGATTCGTCGACTTTTGAAATGAGATCCGCCAGCATTTTGTGTGTTCGTAAAAAAAAAAAAATAAATCTGTTTTCCTGAGGTTTAGAACTTCTATTTTAGTGAAAGACCTTTTCAATTTTTGATTACGTTTATTTTTGCTACTTTAACAGATATTTTCTCTCTCACACACTAATTACACATATATACACATATATACATATATATATATATATATATATATATATATATATATATATATATAATATATATATATATATATATATATATATATATATATTGCATCTATATATATACACATATATACATATATATCTTATATATTATATATCTATATATATATATATATATATATATATATATATATATATATATATGTATATATATATATATATATATATATATATATATATATATATATATATATATATATATATATATATATATATATATATATATTATTTGTATCATGACTATTTTCTTCTCCATGTTTCTGTGCCTGTCTTTAATCTGTTTGTAAGGCCATTTTTCTTTTTTCTTTTTTCTCTTTAAACCGAACACACACAATTATGAAGTTGAATAAACAACTGAATTAGTTACTTATAGTATCACTTTAATCAGAAAGGACCTCTCAGGAATGCAAAAATACACTACACTCCCATATTCTCTATTCATAGAATTCTCCTCATTTCCCGTTCGGTTTTCTCTCTGGCATTCACATTGCAATTACAAAGACTCATATTCCTAATGGCTAATTACACTCATCGCGGACACTCCCTTCGGAAGAGAATATTACCATTAACATAAGGTTCCTGAGAGGGAAAGTGGCAAAAAATAAATACAATGGAAAAGGAAAATGAAACTATTATAATTATTGTGATAATGACCGTGAAGAACTGTTGCAATATGACAATGAGGAAGGAGAATGGACCTTGTGTGATAAATGATATGTAAAAGATTAAAGAAAACAATTATATATTATATACACACATATATATATATATATAATATATATATATATATATATATATATATATATATATATATATATATATATATATATATATATATGTATATGTATATATATATATATATATATATATATATATATATATATATATATATATATATATATATATATATATATATATATATATATATATACATATATATATATATATATATATATATACACACAATACACATATATATATAATATATATATATATATATATATATATATATATATATATATATATATATATATATATATAATATATACGTCTTTATTATCCAATTCTTACCTTGAGTAATATATTTATATGATGTTAAGGTAAGTTCTGATAATAAGTCCGTCGCTGGTTTGACCCACGGGATAGTACCTTATTATCAACAATTTATCGACTTATATCCTTTTCCCTTCTGGTGATATTATAATTATCCATCTTGTATATATTCACGGTGATGTGATAAATGAAATATTGATATATATATATATATATATATATATATATATATATTATATATATATATATATATATATATATATATATATATATATATATATATATTATATATATATATATATATATACATATACAATATATATACATATATATATAGTATATATATGATATATATATATATAATATATATATATATATATATATATATATATATATATATATATATATATATATATATATATATATATATATATATATATATATATATATATATATATATATATATATGTGTGTGTATATGTGTGTATGTATGTGTTGTGTGTGAATATTCCCTCCTACACCATCTTTCAGGCAATAATTTAAAGTAAAAGGACTAAGTAAGTCAATGAGGTAAATTTAGTGTGATTCACTGTGAGCAAATTTGCTTCTAAAATCTCTCACCACTGCCCTTTTGGGAGGAAAACCCCTTTAACCCCTTTCTTGTTCAAAGTGCTGTCAGAAAAACCCTAATTCCAGGTGCGGACCCTACCAGAGCTAATCGTCGCCCGAGGCAGGTCAGCTGGAGGGCCGACCATGTGCATTCCGCCATTTTAAAATCAGAACCATGCTGCCTATAGTTCCATGTGGGCAGAGTGATCACAACGCCATCTAGGAGGAGAAAGACGTAACTTCCGAAGCTATAAAGGGCCTTGGAGAGAGGAGCTTTCTCTCTGAATTGTCGGCGGCACCACGGACTCCAGAGCTCTGTCCCTTGCTCTATCAAACTGTCTATTTTTGACTCGTGGCTGGCAATATCCAAAGTAACTTTTGTTGTGAATTAATTCGCTTGCCCTCCCCCTCGCTGGCCTTCATTAGAAGAGAACTTCAGCTCCTAACGAGAGGTAATGTACCAGGATTTAAGGTTTTTGTCAGCCACGTTCGCTATTCTCCTCCAACTGTGCTTCTTTCTTTTCATAGAGCGATATAATTACAGTGAGACCTGTATTGCTTTATATTTTGTGCTGTTTAATTTGCAAAGCATTTACAAGAAGTGTAACGTAAGCGTATGATATTCAAGTCACTGGAATCGAGTTCAGTCTAGGCATCTTCAATACAATTCCTCGATTCCCTCATTACAGTGTTAGTTTTGGTTAAGTAACCCTGAGTGTTTCGATTGCAAATAGGGATACCCAGATGTGGATCAGCATTTCACTTTGTGTGTGTAGAGGCCTTGCTACTTCGTTATCAACAACCTTTAAAGCAGGAAACCCAATATATTCCCTCCAGGAAATTCCCTGTTATTTGCTCTCGCCTCATTACCCCAGAATTATGCTACCATTCTCCTGATGTTTTTTCTTTTGTAAATATAATGAATTAAGTTAACCCCAGAGTTTATCTAAGCACCCACCTTTTGAAGAAACCCTTCAAGTGTGTTTTGTTGTTTGTAATTTTAGCTGTCCCCAAGGCCAGAGTCCAGATTTTTGTGGTAATTAAGGTAAGTTGCGTATCATCCTAGCATACCCCATTTATCTAGCAAGACCCCAGCTTTAAAATTACAACACTGGCGATCTTATTGCCTAAGATCTCGCAATATGCAACGTCACAGATTGAGTCCTTACCCCTTTTGGCAACGTGCAGTTATCAGCTAAGAGCTGAATGCGAGATAAGAAACGAACCTTCATAATTAGCGTAAATTCCCCATTAAGCTCACAAGTGATCCATTTCCAAAGTAAGTATCGTGTTATTGTGTTTATTTTTTGTTAGGCACGAACAAAATCATGGCTGAAATAGAGTTAGGAATTGTTAGAACATGTGTATGCATCCCATTTATAAAAGAAAGAGAGTTATTAACCTTTACACAAGATTTTGTGCTATTGCATGTTAGTTGCATGTTTTGAAACTAGGAAGGTAGGGAGCGACACTCAGTGAAGAGTTAATAAAAGGAATAGTGCCCTTATTCCTTCGTCCACATGATAAGGACAATTTGAAAGTCCCGAAATACTAGCTAGGCACACTTTACAGCCACGTGGGCTAACACAGTCCAGCAATTTTTGCATCGCTGGAGGTAGGATATTTTTACTCTCTCTCTCTCTCTCTCTCTCTCTCTCTCTCTCTCTCTCTCTCTCTCTCTCTCTCTCTCATAGAGGTTGCTAGGCAAAGATATTATTCTTCCTTATTGAATAAATCTCATAAATCTGTAAAAATTTGTTCAAGCCATGCCAGCCCAAAATCGTGGTTAGTACTTGCACTTGTTTCAATTCCTTCTGTAAAAGAAATGCACATGGTAAATTCCATAACATTCAATCCAGTAAACAAACCATGAGAAAAAAGGAAGCACCCATTCATTCATTCCCCCAGAAGAAAGGAAAATCTTCCGAAATTTATCGGTCGTCTCATTAAAATTTGCGCATAGCTTCGCTCGGCCAGGTGTCAGCTAAGCTGAGACTGCGTTGTATTTATTCGCTGTATTTGTTGGTATTTCTCTTCATGTGCACGTGCTGAACTGTCCCCTGTCCCATGGGATCACTAAAGTAAACAAAATCAGGTCTCTAGAATAAAGTAAATATTTCCTTTTTCCCTTAAGCATACGAGATATCGTTGGCAGAAAATTTGCCCGTGAATGGTAAACTAAGAATTTTTTTTGTGTACTCGTCATATTGTACCGAGTTTAAATATCGCGCTTTTGAAATAAGCACATTCTTTTCGCGTCGCATTTTATGCATATTTTTTCTCTCTCTCTCTTTTAGACGAAGAGCCAGCTACATTGTTTCTCTTGCATTTAATAGGGTATATTTAGAAGTAAAAGTTCCAATTTGCCTAGAACAATACAATTTTATAATATTTGATGAACTGCCAGCATAATCATTCATTCACACATTTAATTGTGAATTTCTTGAAGCTACCGCTTCCCATTTGCCCAGAGCAATTTTATAATATTTGCTGCTACTGCCAGCATAAAGCATTCCTTTAGCCACTGTAACTATTTATGTAGCAAGTACAAATTCTAAAGCATTTTAAGCGTTATCCAGTTCTATGTAAGCTTGTTATTTTAATTCCGCCAGCTCTGAGAATATTATGTAAATCATTATTTAAGGCTTGCATTAAACTTTGTGCTAAAAAATCCAAGTCCTTTTCAAGACTTTATATTCGCGTATTTGACACACATCCAAGCCCTTATGGGGCTGATTATTCCAGTTCATCAGAAAAACCTTAAGCCTTCTTAGACATATTGAATTAGTTCATTAGAACAACTTTGAGTCTTACAAGACCCAAAATCGCTCATTTATCCCAAACCCTAATTTCTCAGGAACTCAATTAACCACATTCAACATGCACAAACCCTTGTTCCGGGAATGCCTTAATTTCATGATATCGCCGGCCAAGTCCATGTGTGACATAAAATCTAAGTTATGTCTTTCGGGACACATTAAAATTTCATTGATCACGAACAAACCAAGTCTTATTCAGACATATTAAAATTTGCATCACGAAACAAACTAAGTCTTATTTAGACATACTAAAATTCTTTCATCATGACAAACTAAGTCTTATAGACGTACTGAAATCAGTTCACCATGAGCAAACTTGAGTCTTTTCAGACATATTGATTATCTAAAGGGTCACGCCCATATAAGCGTTATCTCAAGATGTCTATGACATCCAGAGCCCAGCAAAATGAGGACTTCAAGTTCTACATGTCTGCTGGAAACGACATGGGACTGTCAGGACAAGCCCTGAGGGATTGGGTCCAAGAGAGGGTAGACAATGCCAAGGCGGGAAGAGGGGCAGAAAGACAGGAGAAGGAGAAAGAAAGAATAGCCCAGGAGAAATGAGAAGAGAAAGAAAGGCAGGAGAAGGAAAAAGAAAGAATACCCCAGGAGAAACGAGAAGAGACAGAAAGAAAGGGGAAGTAGAGAGAAAGAATAGCCCAGGAGAAACGAGAAGAGGCGGAAAGACAGGAGAAAGAGGCAGAAAGGCAGGAGAGGGAGAAAGAAAGAGCTCATCAGCTTGCAATGGCCGCTCACGACAGGCGCAACACACCAACACCCTTGTCTTGCCCTTGTCCATCAAGCCATCATAAAGGCTTTTGAAATAGATCACGACCTTTGGAGAAAAAGATGGAGAAATATGCCAAAGGAATCAGGCCAAAAAGACCCAGGTCCTAAAACAATGACTAGAATCTCTGAAGGCCACTAGTACCGGGGGTGTCCTCGAACTCTTCCAGCTCAAGGACTTCTTATTTTATGCCCCTCCAGCTCTCGCCATTCATCTGTGCGATAAGGCACCTAAGAGTGCTGCCATTTGGCTGACATATGGGATACGCACCATCCCCATCTTACCTCCCATGGACGAAAGTTATATCCCTCCTCGCCTGCTTCAACCAACTCCCAGACCTCACAAGAATGGGCACCCCATAAGAAACACGTGTGTGGGTATTATAAGAGAACAGGGCGCTCCACTGAAGTGCTGATTGAAGGCTGAGAATTGAGCAGAAGACCCCTCTACGTCCTCAAACGGGACAACACCCCAATGAGCCACACCTGGGTCATGGACGAAGGGTAGAGGGCCTGCTCTCTCCAATGGGACAGTGCCAGGTAAAGATTATAGCAGGACTTATTGCCCTGCTTGCAAGGTCTATGGACACTCCGCCCAATTGGCAAAAAGCCCCAATAATAGTAAGTCAAGTATGCCCACCCTTGCCTTGGCAGTCACTGACCCAACATCCTTAGGTCCTCCAGCCAGGTCAAGGCATTTGATGATTCTGGCGCACAAATGTCCCTCATAAGGGAAGACAAGCTTCCCTTGTTGCTGCCCTTAACAGATGTAAACTCGTCACGATTGAGGGTATCAATCACTTTAAGATGATACTTCTTACTGTCAAGTTGAAGGTCACGAGACCTCATAGATCTGAAATCTGTGACCTTGCAGTCGCCAGATACATTCCTAGGGCTTATGACTTCTTCCTGGGGCAGGACTTCTAGTCCTCATCTAAGTTACAGCAATCCAGGGGCCAAATCCCCCAAATCATTCATTAGGCATGAGTAAGCTTCAAACGCCTGCATTCGTTCTACTTCCAGTACTACCTGAGTGCAATGTGCCGCGGCTCCCTCCATCAAGATCGATATTCTGATTCTCGGCCCTGTCCCAGTGCCAGTACCAAGGTCCCAAATAGATCCCCCTCCACGGAGATCCCACACTTGATTCACAATGTCTGCCAGTGTCGCTTGGGTGTCCTGAGCAGTGCCAAACTCTGTCCGTCCTGCACTATGAGCAAATTCCAAATCAAATATTAGTGCCTGACCCTGCCTTAGTGCCAGCGCCAGAGCACACCCCTGATCTCCATTTCAGAGATCCCAGTCCAGGTCCCTTGCCTTTTCCCAGCTTGGTTCCGCTACCAATGCTGGTAAGAGAGACATATCCTTTCAACCACAGCAGAAGCTCACCCAAAGGTGCAGCCTCGCAACATGTGCCTGAGCTGGTCATTCTTACCTGCGAGCCTCCCATGCCCCCATGACTGCTTCCTCTCTATCTCAGTCAGCCACAAACACAACATTGAGTAAGGATTCTGCAATGGCTGATAAACTCAAGGAACTGCAACAGATCATGTGCTTGCAAGGAAGGCCCCTGCATCAGCCGTCAATGAAGCCAACACAGGTGGCACTCAGATACCCTCCCTGGGCTTAGTTCCACTGATTCCCTGACCAAGACAAACCATCAAAGTAAGAGAGGTCTGTGAAGGAAATACCACAGGTGTGGATAATTACAGGTAGCTTAAAAGAGCCCCGAGCTCTCCTGGCACCCGTGCCAAACTGGCACAGTGCCATCCCTTTTCCCTACGAAGACTTTGGCACCTCTATCCAGAAGAGGATGTCAGGGTCCTTCACATATCTATTTTCCTTATAACTCTATCCCTTATTCTTTTCCTTTAACATTTCCCTTCCCTACTTTTGATTATTACTCACATTTATTTTATGCCTTACCAAGGCCCAAATTTTGCTTTAATCCCCTCTGCCAATGCTGAGTGCCATTGACAGATATACCAACTGTATTAGTCCTATGACTTTCCTTTCATGCCTACCGCAGCATGATGCATGTAAAATACGATGTGCCATCGCCATTAGTTATTATTATATGAATGCCAACTTGGCACAGTGTCATTATCGCAGGTGTTGGCAAATGATTTTGCCAGAGGAGTTGCGCCCTCTGGCTACTTTGCAGGTCTTCTTAGGCTAAAGAATGAACCTAGCCATTTTTCATAGGCTAAGGAATGTAATTTCGGCATATTTAATCATCATCTTTTGTTAACAATCATTGATTACTCTAAATTTGTCACCTATTCTCTTTGTGAATCTCTGTAATAAAATCTCGAGTCTCAGACTTCCAGACCCTGTGTTTATAGTTGCTAAAGTATCGTGGAAACACCTAACTAAGGCCACATTTACCTTGTTGTAATGCCTCTTCAAGGCAGACTAACTGCATGTGTGCAAAACTTGTAACTGATTATTATTAAGAGTGCATGAAGTATCTCTAGAATTAACCTAGTATTAATTCATTGCTTTAATTATACCATTATGTTGCAAAAGTATTCTGATTAACGCTGACTTAACATAATAGGAATTTAATGATAAGAATATGTCATCTCTAGCAGCAAGTATTTATTCTGCATTAACATAAATGTCACAGTGTTGTTTTGCCTTTTGAAATTAATCGCTATGCAGAAGTTTAAGTTGAATTATAAGGCACCAAAGGAAATGAGAGAGAAGTAAAGTAAAGTCTTTAAGTGAGTTGGCTTGCTGGCAATCATTCTCACCCAATCTAGGGTGTGAATGCTAGGTTGGTTAGGGAGGTGCGACGGATGGAACCTTTTCCAAGCCACCTCACCCGTTTTTACATCCATAATGTAGCAGAGAAGGAAATGAAATTAATTTCAATTGTTTTAATTAATAGAACAGTGGGTTTCCACTCTCCCCTTCACCAGCTCTCTCTTTCATTCCCAAAATGGTTAAGCCTAACCCTTCTCTCTGTTCAAATGACTGCCTAAGACCTTGTTTCCAGGTGACCGTCGTACCTTCTCGGCGTCAAGCAAGGCAAGGGTGGAGCCAAAAAGGAGAAAGTTGTCCCCCCTGCCCTGTTCTAAACCCTCCATGAGGGTTTACTGATACCATGTGGTCTATACAGAAAACGTGAAAAAGATTGACCTTTGTGCCACCTAGCCAGATGCCACTGGGTAATCTCCTGGATTATTTATAGACAGTGCAACGGAAATCAAGAGAGATAAGCGCGAAGAACACCACCGAGGACAGATGTCCTTAACCTAGCCTAACCCTCGAACTTTCCACGTGTTCGACCCCTAGGTTCGAACCAGTATACTTTTGTAGTGGCATTTTAATTCCCTCCTCCATCACCAGTGCCTTATGAAATGAGGACACCATCATCTTGACAAAGGTAATGTACCAGAATAAGGTTTCTTAGTCAGTCACGATTCCTGTTATTTCTCTGTCTAATTTTCAAT
>NC_089766.1:28526859-28534359 GCF_040412425.1 Macrobrachium rosenbergii | reverse complement strand
TCACAGACACACACACACAGTTCAGTCTTTTCTTTAAATTCTCTTTGAGCACATGCTCAAGCGTTCTTTTTTCATGTAACGCATCAAAATAAATATATGAAGATAATAAAAAACAAGTAAAAAATGAGCTGAAGTTTCTTTGGTGCAATAGAGTTTTCTGTACAGTGTTTAATGCTGTATAAAACTATCCTACGACCGGCCAGCGGCACAGTTGCTCCCCAGATGAGGTCACACGCCTTCGGAAAGTGCTGCCAGACACACGATCCACTGCTAACCTTAACCTTAAATAAAATAAAAACTACTGAGGCTACAGGGCTAAAATTTGGTATGTTTGATGTATGTAGGATGGATGATCAACATACCAGTTTGCAGCCTTCTATCCTCAGTAGTTTTTAAGATCTGAGGCCGGACAGAAAAAGTGCGGACGGACAGACAAAACCGTTGCAATAGTTTTCTTTTACAGAAAACTAAAAGCACAATTAGAAGCAAATCACGTTATAATAAGTGAAGAGATCTTGGTGATATATGTAATGAAATGGTACTAAAATGATGTAAGTTCCTTATAAAATATATTTGCTAAACGTGGTTTTTACTGGAAAACTGATAATGCTAAATCTATCTTTATCACAAGGAAAATAAATTTATATGATAGCCCTAAAAGGAAATCCTGGATATTTAGTCCGCCTTTTCTTCAATTCTGTTTCCTTTCCATTGTAGTAGGTTTTCTCAGTACCCATCTACTTTCTCTTTTTTCTTCCTAGTATCGATATTTCTTTGCTTTTCGAAAATAAGAGAAAGCTAGTCCAGCTCTCGTGCGATTATCATTTCAAGTCCTGAAAAAGAAAATATCTATTTCTGTACGTTCAACAATAACGTTCTTTTGACAACGAACACACATCGACGTAATAAGCATAATTTTATTTTATTGGAAGTCTCTTAAATCTTGGTAATAATCGTAAGTAATTATGAGTATTGGATCTGCAAGCTAGAATGTAGTGCTAATTATTTTTCATATTTATTATAATGAAATTAAAAAATATATTAAACTCTCTCTTATATATTTATTGCCGATGGTTTATCAAAGCGATTATCGTGATTTATTTCCTAATTTCTACAGTATTTCAGTATACATTTCTCTTGATTATTTTCTATAATTTTTGACATATTGCCAATCAGTCTGCTAAAATTGTGTTTCACAAGTTGGCCTAATTTTCAAACTGATCCATAAATGTGCGTTTAATTGGGAAAACAATAACAAAAACACCTAGATTTCATCTATATCTCTTCTGACGAAGACAGTATAAGTCGACAGAGGTGTCACATAATGACTGTCAGATATGTGATATTAAAAACTATAATAAATAAGATGTTGTCGAAATATTTATGGAAGATAATACGCACGATTGTAAGGATATTACGGTTCCGGAGAAGCTGTCAAGTAGAATATTATAATAAAATTTTATGAGGTAACATGCCCCGTCTTGCAAATATGCTTTGCCACAATCAAAATTTTAGCATCATACACATGGACAATGGTTCTGAAGACCAGCTACATTTAAATGTTAAGTCACATAAAGCTAAAAATAAAAGTAAAAAAAAAAATTAACGTTAAACTGATCTGTAAAATGTAAAAATAGGAAAAAGGAGAAAAATTAGTTTTGGCTGAGTTGGGAAAACATGAAAATAGGTTATGGTGAATGTTATGTAAAGAAAGCCATCGAGAGTACTACACAAGTGGAAGAACATTTTGTGAGAAGTACTTCTGTACAAAATGAATATTTAAATATAAAATTAGAGAGAAGAGAAATTGTTTCATTGTACTCAAGGAAAGAAAAAATAGAAAAATGCTCAAGATGCAACGTTATTAGTTAAACCAAATGGCATGAACTGTAGAATTCTGATTGTGGAAGTAAGACTGGTAACAGAAAAAAAACTGATATTTGAGGGAAATACTGGTTTAGGCAAGTTGGGACGTTTGAGTCAGACCTGTGGAAAAATTACGATAGAACTGATAGGAATGGAGTGTGGGTGGTGTTGAGGGAGGGTGTAGATTAAAACAAGTTCATATTTTAAAAGCAATAAGCATTTCTTTTTTTTTAAATGTAAGGTGGCCGGAGTGAAGAAATAACTAAGAGAAAGGATAAGGTGTACTGTATAGTCCCTAAAGTGCGAGTACACGATGCTATTTCTCGTTCGACATGATCTCGCAGGAGAATCTGCACCATGTGTATAGTTCTAGCATGTGAGTTTAAACTTGAATGTCGAATCGAACAAATCCCAACGTGTTGGTTATTTCTCGCAGATTCAAACTCCAGTGCAAGTTTGACTGACGATCGCGGGTAAAGGTTAATTGGCCTCCTCTCCTTTTTGTTAATTATTGCAATGCATCCATAGATTCTTGTATTCTATTACTTATACAGTATACACACATTCTAGCGTGCTACGTCTTGTTTACGATTTTCACTAGATGGCATTCGAAGAATTGCATGAGGAATAGCATCGTGCACACTGAGCTGAATGGAACCAAAGGCTCAAAATACATCTGGTGGCTCTCTCAATGACCGTTGTAGGGAAGCCATTGATGACCAGTTTTGGTCGGTACGATACAAATCATTCTATATGCATGATGGCTCAACCACTCCGTTGTGGAGAATTATTTGCTCCTTCCAAACTGAAACACCCGAGTTGCCGGCATCAAAATAATGGTGTTACCACAAAAGATCAAACACCCCACTATCATGCAACATTCAACGAGTAATCTGACCTTTCAAGACACAGAGGTTCTCTGTCATCTTAATAACCACTTGGCCCTCTGATTGTTCCTTCGTGCACGAATATTTGTCTATAAACAACATTCAAACATTGACCCATGTAGCCAGTGTTTACACTTTCAAGGAATTTTTCTTGATTCAAGGGTTTTAAGGGTCGTCAGGAGGATTCTAAGGAATTTTTTATATGTTCTAGAAATGCTCATGAAAATATGAATATCTTAAATTTTTCGGATAATCTTGAATTAAAACATAGATAATACATTTCAGAAACTCAAATATTATATACTACTAACTAAGTTATACCTTCAGTATCAGAAAGCACCATAAACTGTATTATTCTATACACTGACATACACACACACACACTCACACACACACACTAACTAAAAACTAAGGACTACTGGAATGAGATACACACAAAACTAAAACACACACACACACACACTACTATCAAAAACTTCTAAGGAAATAACAAAATATAAACATATATAGGGAATACAGAAAATAATATATATATATATATCCAGGTATATATATATAATAGGTTCCAAAATATATATATTACATATATAATCATCTATAAATATATATTCAATAAAACAGGTCATCTCAAACTCCCATCCTGTAGGAGGGAGAGAGGAATAAGGAAATACCTGTGAAAGAACAATTCACATTAAAAATCATAAAAATGTAAAAATTGCAGAATCACATTTTCCACTGTCACAGGAGGTATCGTTTTGTTAATGAAAAACAAAGTCTACAAATATTTTCCACAAGTCCTCTGGGACAGTGAAAATCACTCACATCGTTAGTCACACAATCAAACGGATCTCAAAAGTCCGCTTCAAACAACGGTTCCTCTCATTATATTCATTATGTAATGCACGAACGAACGTACTTTTAGTTGATAATAAGTCCACACGTATGGGCTTTCGACATGCATCCTTCAAAACCGGATTTAGTGTGTACTGATAGAACGTTTTTCCTGATTCCTCGTGTCCGGTCGCTGGTTGACCTTGTGGTATGACAGCATTTTCCTATTTGTGGACTTATTATCAATAAAAACTTTTCAAAGGTCACCTTCATGAGGTAATATATATATATAAATATATTATATATATATATAGTGAATTGATATTAAATATACGTTTAGCTTCCTAGTGATTGTATATGAATCACGGTGATGTGATAAATAGTATACATATATATATATATATATATATATATATATATATATATATATATATATATATATATATATATATATATATATATATATATATATATATATATATATATATATATATATATATATATATATATATATATATATATATATATATATATATATATATATATATATATATATATATATATATATATATATATATATATATATATATATATGTATATATATATATATATATATAGTCCACATTATATATATATATATTTATATATATATATATATATATATATATATATATATATATATATATATATATATATATATATTATATAAGGACCTATAATTCAAACTGGATGGTATCTAATGAGTTCTGATTTATTCATTTAAAAAGAATTATATTTACAAAAGCAAGCAATTGAAGGAAAAGCTAGGTTTCTTGGACAAGTCTTGAATAAAGGCAGTCCACATTATCAAGTATCCGTACCGTGAGCAGACGAGTTTTGTCCAGCTGTATTTATATCTGTGTGCTGGTACTTTTAATCCTATAATCGCCTGGTTCCTCCTGTGACCCCCACCCCCTGGGATCTTGGCCTTTCTCTGCCCCCTTCTTCTTCCAGGTGTCCGTTACTCCTTCTCTTCCTTTTTTAAGGCGGATACGATGACTTGATAAGGTGGACTGTTTCCCAGGTTTGTCCAAGAAAGTTTGTAACTTTTTCTGAATAAATACTCCATTCAATACCATCCAGTTTGAATGAGGTCCTTTTAGTAATTCTACTAATGCACAGAACAATTGTGTATGTGATTATATAATATATATATATATATATATATATATATATATATATATATATATATATATATATATATATATATATATATATATATATATAATCATGAAGCTACAAATGTCGTTTAATATCAAATTCACGCTACCCATTCAACGACTCCATAGATATTTACCATCGCGCCATCAAGAGAGGTATAATCTTTACCGAGTCTTTTGTACTGTTTTTCCCCGTCGTGAGCGGGGGAAATTGTATTTCTCAAATCTCTCTCTCTCTCTTAGTCCTAACGGCAATGACCCACCTCCGCCATGATAGTTCGTTGGTACGTTTGAACACGCCTTTATATAACACGATAATACTTATTATGAAATTTTTATCACACAGTGATTTATATACAATCATGACTGTATAAAAATACATGGTTGACAACCTGTGTGATAAATTTTTGCACACACATGGAATGTACACACACACACACAACACATATTATAAAAAATATATATATAAAAAAATATATATATATTTTGATAAACTATATTATATATATATATATATATATATATATATATATATGTACGTATATAAAAATAATAGTTAATATAAAAATATATGGCTTTATTGTTTGTATGTATGAAACGCAATATTACGCAATTTAATATGGTCTGCAGTGCCTGTTTCATCATATTTTTACCTATGTGATGTGTGTTTCTATTCTGGTCACTAGTGACCACACGCGAAATGTCTGACGTGGTATCCACTTGGGTCTGTAATCTGAATTAATATATGATTCATACTGACACCACACACAAAGTTTTTGGTACCTTTTTGTTTAGTTGCCCTTACCAAGTTCAGTCTTTCTTTTGGAAATGCATAAAACTCATCAGTATATTTACCGGAAAGAATATTTTAGGGGCTCTTTACAAGATAGCATTACTCGGTAGCTAATCTCTAATTTACCAAAAACTCTCTCTCTCTGTTTGTCTCAGGTAGCCACTAACGTGAGTGAAGCAAACACATGTTACTAATGATAAATCTTTTGGATATTTTGAACCATATTACCAGGATATATGGTTAAATTTATCGTTAAAGAGCATTGCCATTATATAACTGAATATGATAATACTGCCTTGTAATGGGGTAGAGAATTTATCACGTATTATCTTATATGGCATCAAATAAAACCAGTGACAGTGACAGTGATTATGATAACGGTTAAATACATCCATGGTTGACAAATCATACACTCAAATCATGCTGGAAGGAAGAGTGGTTGGGGAAAACCGTGCCATTTGTAAGGTATGGAATGAACTTAAATGGAATAATTTATTGTTGCTTTTAAACGCCTCTTTTTCATGATTTTTTTTTTTTTTTTTTTTTTTTTGGGCAAAATACGTTTTTTCGGGTGGGCGGGGGAATTAAACAACTAAAGCCATACATTATCAATAGACTAAATCAACTTTTCCTTGTCTTTTTCCCGCAGTTGAACAAGGAAAGCTATAGATTACCCTTTCTGAGAATAATTATCCTGAGTGAGGTGCTGTCTTTATGTCTACTGTTATGTGATATTTTCCCATCAAAATAAGTGTTAGTAATTAGTCAGCATTCCGTGCAACTATATTTTTTCCTAATATGAATGTCTGAAATTAATCATGAAAGAAATCAGGGAAAATGAAATGGCTGTCAATGAAATTCAAGGATTCTGGCAGTCACGTCAAGGGGATCTCATTCTAGCGATTGGAAGCACTGTGCTGCTGGAAATACAGTGATGGTAGTTGTAACGGAATATTCGTGTGTTTGTGTTTCTGTGTACGTGTGTGCATGCGTATTCACTCGTGTAATACCAAACAACGATGTTGGAAAATTTTCAGCAGGAAGGAAAAGTTAACTTATTACATTACGTGCGTGGAAACCTTAATAATTGTCGAAGATTAGCGTGCATGGTGGCACATTAAAGTATGATTATAGCAGTTATTATATTCGTGCCTTTTCTCTCAAGCCACCCCAAACTGGGCTTGTCCGGTTTTTTATTACCCTGCGTAAAAAGGAATGATAATAATGATAATCCGAACAAAATTAACTAAATGGTAACAATCTGTATTCCAATTTCTTCCTCCCAGTTTCACCCCAGCTGTGCGGCAGTGATCACTTAGTCGATTTTTTTCTATTAGAAAAAATATTACATTTCCTTTACATAATAAGAAAAATATTACATTTCATTTGATGTGCGATTCCTTCTCCAACCATCGTACGTTTTATAAGATAATTCTGGGATTTGAGCTTTTTTAAGACTATTGATTAAAACGCATTTTCATCAAGATTAAATGTTTTCTACTGTAAATGATTATCTGTAAAACGAGAAGTCAAAATTTTCAGTCATAAAACGGTGATCACAGTGGTGCATGACAAAGTATGTATGCTTTTAAGGCGCTAATACAATCATTCATGGAAAGAAAGTACATCGTAAATGCAGATCTTGAGACAGTTGACCTTTAGATAAGATGTACCTTGGACCAGGGTACGTAAAGAACTTGACAAGATTAATCCAAACGAAAATAAATCTAAACTGACTGATTTTTATAAACGCTGTAGGGACTTCTTGGTAGTAGCATGCGAGAAGATCAAGAAAAGCTTTGATTTTAAGGACAGTGTGATCTCCAAGCTAGACTGCCTGACTCCTGAAGATGGCCTGTCTAATTCTTTTAGGAAATCTTTATACCCTCTTATACAGCTCCCTGTAATTGTGTCACCAGACAAT
>NC_089766.1:28469359-28519359 GCF_040412425.1 Macrobrachium rosenbergii | reverse complement strand
AAGGAAAGATGACGGGTAGGGGTTGATACCTTACACAATGGAGACCAATAATTGATAGTGAGGAGTTCAAGTGAATATGAGGTTTGGTGTATACCTTTGGACTCCACCAACCAACAAAACTAAGAGTGGTATAAAATGAATAAATGGTTTAAGATTTCCTGGCTAAAATTAACCACTGTTTCTTCATTTAAATCAGTTTGGAAGAAAGTTATTGGAAACAAGGTTTTCAGTAATGCTTATTAGTTAATTGGGTTCTATCAATATTTTTTTTTTTTGTTTTTTTACATTGTTGTATGGAAATTTAAGAAAAATATGTCACTCACCTTTACTTTATTTCTGTGCATAATATTTTGTCAATTTGATTTTATGACAAAGAAAATTACTTAGTTACCTGTGCGTTCAGTTTCAGTTTGGGGCAAAAATATTCCCATAAATGTTTGCTGGAAGATCTGGACAGAAAAAAAAAACTGGATCAAGAAAATAAGAAAATAAGGCGGCGAAATAATAAGATTCAAATTTTTATGAATTTCACGAAGACAAACATTTTGCTCGTAAATCAACAAAGAAACAGTAATTACAGAGGCTGGAGAGAAAAATGAGAGATTAGGGGCTGATGAAACCATTGTTAAGACGTGTAAGACATGAAAGAAACAAAACATCTGATATTATTATGTCATCTGGGAAAAGGAATCCAGATTCATCCAAATGTTCAAGTGAGATGCAGCAGCAAAATGTCGCCCTGCAGGGTTCAAGCAAGTAAATATGAAAATAAATTAGTCTTTTTTTGAATGAGAAGGCGCTGACATTATAAAGAAGGCGTTTCAAAATAGTTTTCAGTGCCAGGAAAACACATCCAATTGTTTCCTTAAGGTCTTTGTAGGTTGTGGGCTAATGTGGCTCTTCTTAGAAATATTCACTTTAGGGTGTGACGTCCTTACCTACATGAGTTAGGGTAGAAGGGACTCTTAGCCTTGGCAGGCATCTCTTCTAAGAGAAGGACACTCCGAAATCAAACCAGTAGAAGGGACCCTTGAACCTTGGTAGGCAACCCTTGTAAAGATGGTTACTCTGAATATAAACCTTGTTCTCCAACTTTGGACAGTGCCATAGCCATTGTACAGTGGCCTTTCATGGTCTTGGTGTGAGTTCACTTCTCTGAGGGTACAATCATGCATTTATCCTCTTTTTTTTCACTTTCCTGTATTTTTGAAAAGTGTGTAGGACAGGCTGATAAGAAAGCAAAACTTGCTTGGTGGATTATGAGAGAAGTGCCTTCGTCTTTACCTAATCTTTTCCTTCTCATCGTTTGATAGTTTCTATATCCATCCTTACTGTCCTCCCCCAATTGTTGTGGCAAATCTGGCAGGTTTCTTACTTGCCTTACAAATTGTGCCTGGTGTCACAGAAATAAGAAGAGGAGCAATTTTTTTTCCCCCAAGTCCAGAGTTCTAAGGGGGAAACTTAGACTAGTCTATATTTTCCAAGGGGAATAAATACGGGACTGGTCTACATTTCCTCCCTTTAGTCTAGAACCCCCTTCTGAATATCACGATGAAATAAGAAAAAGGAGCAATTTAAGATACTTTACGATTTAAAAACGTATCTATGCTATAGTAAAACTGTGAATGTTTGAATACAAGTACAAGTTAATAAATATATCTAAATACAAGAAGTTTATAACTATATCTAAATACATGAAGTTAATAACTATATCTAAATACAAGTTTTTCTTGACTATGCAGCTCCACTTATTTTACAAACTCAAGACCCAATAGCATTAACCTCTTTCATTTTTAGTACATTTTGCACAAGAACCCATGCATCTTCATCTAAGTAACATTTCAAATCCTGTAAGATTTTTCGTATGTATGAAATTTTTCCAGGAACCCTTTTTGGTCTACATTCAATCATATCTTCTGATAATTTCTGATAACAAGATATCACTGTTGATTCTCTTACACCTTGACCTATAGAATACATTAAACATTCTTTTTCCTTTGCAGACAAAGTTACAGCTACCTGTGACACCACTCCACATGCATCATTTTCAACAGCAGAATTATATATCTCCAAATTTACAGAATGAAGAGTGTTTTTAAGTGTCTTTCCTGTCTGCAAGTTTTTCAACTCAACTCTACCTTTATCTAAAAAACTGACAAACTCATACTGAGTCCAAGCCATTTGTCCTCAAGTTTTTCCACCCATTCTGTGAAGATTTTTATTGTTTTCATTAAAAGAAGCTGTCCTACTTTCATTTCATTAGTGTGACATGTATATTTTGCATCATAATATTTCTTTTTAATATTTTTCTTTTTGTCTTTTCTGCGGCCTTTTATCAACTATTTCTTTATAAGGTCTCTTACTTGTCCACAGTTGCAAGTGTGTTGTCAATGGTACTTGGATATTACGATTGCAAACACGTGTCTAGTCCATATCAACTATAACAAATAATGGGATGAGTTTTGACCTTAACTACCATGTTGGGCAACGTCCATCTTGCTGGATGCAGTTATATGTATTGTTTTCATTTACAGAATTTTCAAAATAGTTCCATTGTCTTTTTGAAACTTTCAATGAAATAATAAAATCAGGTTTGAATTTTTATTAGAATTTTTCTAAATTTTCATATATATAATAATTCAATCATATCTTTATATGATATCTGGACATTATAAATATCAATATATATAGTAAATAATTGTATAATTTTTTTCATACTTCTTAGCTGTCATGTTGCAAGGGTTTTCCTTGCAGGCATGTCTTCTATATCTTAAAATTTCGACAGCAAACAGGATTCCATCATCAGGTTCTCATACATACTTGTAATCCATTTATCCTCGGTGGATGGTTGGCAGATGCAATTCTATGGATCTATGTAGTGTGTGTGTTTATCACAAATTAGATCATTCAGATGATTCAAAAATTCATGACCTTAATCTGAAAATTATGTCAATGGCACCTGCGTTGAAAGTATAAACTCAAAACATCTGAATTTTGTGTTTCATCAATATGTTAAATGAATATTGCAAATCAAAACACTGCTGATACATACCTCTAATCCATTTGTCTGTGGATGGTACATTAGATGCATTTTCATCAGCAGATGCAGTTTATGATCTATGTTAAGTTTATCACAAATTAGATCATTCAGATGATTCACAAATTCATGACCTTGATCAGTTATTTAGTGTTTTTCATTAAAAAACATCCATATGTGCAGATATTAATCAGAACACTGGCCACTTCAGCAGCAGATTTAGAGTCAGCAATGGGCCATTTACTAAAATAGTCAGTCAAACCACAAATATACTGATTTCCATTTCTAGATTTTGGGAGTGGCTTAATAAGGTCCATCCCACCTGTTTCCAGACACCACTGGGAACTGGAACTGGATTCAGTTCAGGGGCTTGCACTGCTTGTTTATTAGAATTTCTCTGACATTTGTCACACTTACTAATAAACTTTGATACATCATCTTTCATGCCTTTCCAGTAATATTTTGTGATAATTTATTGAACGTTTTGTCCCTTCCAAAGTGTCCTCCTGATACTGGATTATCATGACAAGCTTAAATTATCCTTCCTTTATTTTTACCCAACACAACTTTTTTCGGCATGTTTTCATTTCCAGCCTTGGGTTTATGATATAATTCTTCATCTTGCACAAGAAATGGTTTTCTTTTTTGTCCACTTGATGTCAGGGTATTTCCCATTGATTTTTTCTTTATTTGCATCACCTTCAGGGTATTTCCCATACTTCCAGATAATTCCATACTTCATTATACTTGCTCCACAGTTCTGGTTGTGATTTTTTAAGACATAAAGGGATAATTCAGCCCTGAGCAGAAAGGGGAAATTTTGGCAGAGGGGGAATGGTACCCTGGGTAACTCTTCCCCCTCAGGAAAATTATCAATCCGAGGTGGGGAGGATTGATCGGGGGAAAATCAGACTGTTACCGGACCCACCTTGTTGACCAGGTGCTCCACTTTTATGATTACATATGGTCTTGTTTATATATAGTTTGAGAATTTTTTTAAATGTAAATAATGTTGTTGTTGATGGTATTGTTGTTTAGTGTTCAGTTGATTTTACAATGTTATTGTTGTTATGAGTATATTAGTTTTGCTACTGATTTTGTTTCTAATTTTAAAGGAAACATTGCTGAACCCTGGGACTATTACAAATCACAATAAGAAAAATTGTAATTTACTTTACTCAAATATTTGGGGCTTAAGGCCAAATTTTCCTGATCACCAGAGTTGCGCCCATAACCATGATTTGAGGTTTTTATCTGGAACTCTTGTAAGTAGTAACAAGTCAGAGGTTGAGTTTTGAATCCTAGGGTTCAATGGCCCTGATTTTATTTATTATCACAACATCCCACATGCGTAATGTATGGCTGTATACGCTAAGTCCGGACAACCTATTTATCGTCCAGAAAAATTTGAGTTTAGTTGCCATGAAGTTCTTTGTTTAAAAATTTTTAGAAAGCTTCATTTGTTATTTGTGGAAACTGTAATACAGAGAACAACAAGTGGCTAAATTCAGATACCACAGATCAACATGGCCGGTCTGCTCTAAAGTTCTGGTTTTCTGATTTTGTCCAGGTAACTGAGGCACCAAACGCATATTACTGGTAATAAATTAGACCTCATATTCACAGAAGTTCCAGATATTGTCAAGTCCAAGGTCTGTGAATATATAGGCATGTCTGATCATTGAACCATTGAGATGGACATAACTGTTAATCAGTATATTCCTAATGCCACCAATTAGAAAAAAGTCTGGTTGAAATCTAGAGCCAACTGGGATCACTTTATGAAACTTGTCAGGCACTTAATATTTCAGATGATTCAAGGAGTTATATGAAATGCTGGTGGCTATTTGAATTAGTTGTGTCCCTAGAAAGGTAATCAAATTAAGGACAAATAACTAGCAATGGTTTGATGGTATGTGTAGACGAGCTTACCAAGACAAACAGACCAAATTCAACACATTGAGACGAAATTGTTCAAATGAAATTACACTATTTTTGTTGAGTCTTGCCGTGCTGCAAGTAGGACTTACCATACAGCCGAGAGAAATTACAACAATTCTTTGAAGAGGAAACTTGAAGGAATTACTCGGCCTTTGCAGATGAATGCCAGCCAGTAATACAGTGCCTGTTACAAGAGTGTCATATCAACACACTGCAGTAAACTCAGGCCAATTCTATTCTCCTGTGATCTCCAAAGTTGCTGAAGAACTTATTTTTAAGCCATTATACAAATAGGTGGAATCTAAAGGATTGTTAGCTGATAGTTAGTATGCATATTAGAAAGCTGTTATGAATCTGCAATGCTCTTTTAGACTTTTAATGCCATTTGCAAGAGAACTTTGATAAGAGTTTTGAGTCCAGAGCAATTCAAATAGATTTTAGTGCTGCTTTCGTCCCATGGTCTTGAAATTTTGCATAGTTACTCATTCCTGGTGACAATGAAACGTTATATGGTCAGTAGGTCAGCAGAGACCTCAAGTGACCCTACAGTGACCTCTCCTAGTATATCAGGATTTATGAATAACTCTTCGGATTTTTCATACCTTCTTTAACTTTGTAGAATAAGTTATTAACTCTAAGGATTTTTCATACCCTCTTTAGCTCAACAGGATACCAAATTCAGTTTTGTTAGCTATAATCATAAATTGGTTACAATTTCTGTCAAAACCAAAGAGTATAAGATACATTAAAAATTAAAACAAACTTTTATTAAAATACACTAAAAAGTGAAAAAATTTTTTGAGACTAGATTTTCTTACAATTAACCATGTCTGCAAAAATAAAAAGTGTACTCAGCCTAAACATGGAAAAATGCTACAAGAAATAAAATACTATATTTCTTTTCTTGTAGCATTTCCTTCCATGTTTGGTGCCCACACTTTTATTTTGTAGACATGATAGTAAAGGTAAATCCTGTGCCTCAAAAAATGTTAACTTATTAATGCATTATAATAAAAACGTGCTTATTCTTTTTTTTTTTTTTTTTTTTGAGATCTCTTCTTTCTGTATTTCCCTTTACCTTCTCATACTTCCTAATGAGCACCATATTCTTTGGAAGCTTGAATCTGAAGTCAATGGCCTCCAGTGGGCTTGTTCCATATGAATAGGGTTCAGCTTCTGAATAATAATAATAATAATAATAATAATAATAATAATAATAATAATAATAATAATAATAATAATAATAATAATAATAATAATAATAATAGGTCTTATTAAAAAAATGGCTGTATTATGCGAATTCATCTATATACAGTATCTTTCTATTTTCCTTATAATTATTTTTCAGGCTCAGCGATGTTGGTCAGCAACTGGCCGATATTCATATTGGAAAAAGGATAGAATGTGGAATGTGGGAAGTCTTTTATTGAAATATCAATTAGAAATCCTTCGTCGTCTGGATTCAGGTTGTACTTCAGATACCACTGGCATGTTTCTGACCAGCCTCGTTGGTCATTCTCTCGACGCGCGTTGAAAAAGATCTGGAGAAACAAGGTTGTTGTTTGTTGTTGATGTCTTAGAGCCAACAATTCTTGTTGGCACGGGCCTTCCCTTGTTTGGCCTGTAGGTGATCTGAAATATTCAGAAGGTCATTTGTTATAGGAAATTTGAAAAGAGATTTTGTAGTAGAGACAGTTGTGGATGGAGGAAGGATGATGGTTGTAGTGGAAGGGGGCCATCATGTCACGGATAGTAGTAGTTTGAAAATGTAAGGCCTTGAAAACATAAGAGAAACATTGCAGGTGGGGTTGTCCAACCCTTTAAACCCTAGAGTCCCTCTGGATTATTCTTAGTGGTAGAGTGTTTCAGTTGGAATAAGACAGAGATGATGTGTATAGGGCCTTACGGTGAGGGGATGGGATGAGTTGAGATGAGTTTCAGAAGGTCACATTACCTCGGTGGAGGTAGGTCTGTGAGCAATTGCCTACAAGTTTCGATGTTCTCAACAATTGCTTTTACAAGTGTGGCTGCTGTGTGCATAATGTCTTGTGCGTTTTCCTCTGCATTTTAAGTTACTCCTTAGTTGTCTTGTCTCTCCTGCATTCAAGCAGATAGTGCAGGAGAGCCTGTTGAGGTGTCTCTTCACAATGCTCTGCATGGTCTTGCGCCTGTCTTCCATGATCTCCCAGCAGGCTTTGTATCCCAGTCTGAGTCTGTGGATACATACCGCTAGATGTCTTGGTGTGAACCTGTCGATGGGGTGGTACCAGATCTGTGGCCCACTTGTACCATTTGGCAGAGGGTGAGTTGCTTCCCTATCCAGCTGTGTAGTTCCTTGTTATGTTTTCCTTGAGCTGTGGCTTTATCTGGTTTTGATCTGCTGAAGCGCAGGCTGTATGTGCACCTGTACACTAATTATGTGTCTGGTGCTTTTGGCTAGTTCGTCTGCCTTCTCATTCCCTGTTATTCCTATATGACTAGGAATCCAGTTGAGAGTTACAGGTCTGCCTCTTTTCTGTGTGCTGATATAGCATTGATTTGATATCAGCTATCAGTGCCTTGTTTTCCTTGTTTTTGGTTGTTGCAAGGCTTGCATTGAGGATTTCGAGTCAGTGTGGATGATCACTGGTCCTTCCTCATTCTCAAGTGAGTAAGCCAGTGCTTGCTTTATTGCAAACAACAAGCGCTTGGGTCTGTATTTATAGGGGTCTTGATTGGTGCTGAATTATGATTAGCTGCCCGGGGCAGGTCATCTCGGGTGGAGCTTTCTCTCCATGTTGATGTTCGGGGGCTCGTCTTGCGTGTGAGCGGCATTGTAGTGCTGGGGATAAATGGGAGAATTTCGATCCTCAGATGCTGAATTTTGATTCGCTCGTTTGCTATGAATTTCGCTCGGTGCAGGTGTCCTGGCGGCCGTTTGGGAGGAGAAAGGTTTCCTGCGT
This sequence comes from Macrobrachium rosenbergii, assembly GCF_040412425.1. Taxonomy (NCBI): domain Eukaryota; kingdom Metazoa; phylum Arthropoda; class Malacostraca; order Decapoda; family Palaemonidae; genus Macrobrachium; species Macrobrachium rosenbergii. The sequence goes on along the minus strand of NC_089766.1, from coordinate 28,511,439 downwards.
AATGTTGAGGGTTGGTTTCTCCTCCCCAGTGTGCAATGCTTCCAAGAGGTGAAGGCGGCCATGGACCATAGTTCGATCAGTTATTTCCATATTTGTGGTTATATCTTTCTTGCAATTCTCTGGTTATGAGCGGTCCTGGCATGGTTAAAGATGGCTCCTCTTGGGCATGGCAGGAAATCCTCTTGGAGAAATGCATGGTGATCATACCAATCAAGAACTGGAGGCATCCTCAGACAGGGGATGAGTACCGTATACCACATTGGTTTTCTTCAAGGGGTCCTGCTGAGGGGAGGCAGGGTGCTGGATTGTTACGCATCACCAGGCTGCTCGTCTTCTTGCTCTTGTAGTTAGTAACCATATGAATAATCTGAGTTGAAATCTGAAGAGAAATACAAATGGCTTAAGAAAGACCATCCTACTTACTGACAACAGCCCTGGCAACCTATGTCAGGGCTATACCGTAGAATCCCCATAGGGAGGTAGTGCTGTCAGTGCACATTATGCAGTGTACTGTAGGCATTACTTAAGGCTCTATGCAGTGTCTCTTCGGCCCCTAGCTGCAACCCCTCTCATTCAGCTTACTGTACCTCCGCTTATGTTCTCTTTCTTCAATCTTATTTTCCACCTCTCCTAAATATTATTTCATAATTCTGTCAATTTCCGTTTTAGCGCTGAATGACCTCAGATGTCCCAGCGCTTGACGTTTTGCCTAAATTATAAATTCTATTCTAATTTTTATCATGGAATTTTGAAATGTCTATTTTCATGCCCAAGGGCAAATATAAAAGTTGAAAACAGGTTACCTAAACAAAATCCAAAATATTGTTATAACATTAAACATTGTATCAGGAAAGGATCTGAAGAGAAAATTTTTCTAAGAACATTGCTATGATTTATTCTTCGTCCTTCTCTGCAGGAGATGACTTTCCCACTGCAATGGTACCATTTGTCAAGATTAAGTATGAGCGAGTTCATTGTCAATATTGACTAGAATCTTATCTGTTTTGGTATAAGACTGACTCAAAAAAAAAAATTATCACGTGCTTTTATCATTTTCATTTCATATTATATCTATTGTATCTAATGATGCTAGTTTCAGTTCCTGTAATTCTCCTTCAATCTGCCTCGAAAGTCTTAAGTTGTTAAGTATACAGAATCATAGACACCAGAAAATTATTATTTTCGACTGTGTCCCTGATTATTGCCTCTGTTTGTCTCTTTTTCTCTTTATCACATTCTCTACGTGTTTACATTTGTACCAGAATTTCGATATAAGAAATATTTTATAAAATATATTGGAAATTTCGTTCTATTTAGGAAAATCCCCGTATATCATTTTCATCCTTATGTTATTTCGTTCTTTGTAACTAAGATATCTCTCTCCTTTTTTTCTTGCATAGCATTTATAAACATAAAATAAATTCATCAGATATGGCAACAGTTACGCCAAATCCCAAACTTGTGTACTGAGAGAAAGAAAAACAAAACTCCCACCACTTCCTGAAAAGTAGCAAATAAGAGGTGTTCAACTTTGACACATGGGGGCGGACACAACAGTATTTTTTATCTCCAGTTGCTTGTAAAACGTTTTACTGTTTTTTTCCGGAGCTTTTGGGGTCCAAGGAAAACAAAAGAGGAAAAGAACGACTTTGACGGTACAATTGGTTATTGTACATACCACTGAATTGAAGCAGAAGATCCGCTTCAATAGTTTCGGAGGAACAAAAGAAAGTTTAGAATTTTTAATGCCTATTACAAGAATCATTCTTGGCATTCTTTTTTAAATGAAGAACATCATTATGACAACTTGAAGGGTTCTCTTGAATGATCTTGTACACAAATAAATATTTTAAGTATACTGGTGCATTGTATCTCATGAATTTCATAACGCCATGCAATTAAATTTTTTTTTCAGCGGAAAATTGTAAGTAGTACACCACTTACTAACATGCACAGGTTCGAATCCACTACAGAAGCGAATAGTCTCTTCATTAACTTCTCAAACTTATCCAATAATTGTACGGAAATTAGAAATTCACAGGTACTTGGGCCTACTAGAATACACTCATACATGCACACACACACACACTATATATATATATATATATATATATATATATATATATATATATATATATATATATATATATATATATATATATATATATATATATATATATATATATATATATATATATATATATATATATATATATATATATATATATATATATATATATATGTGTGTGTGTGTGTGTGTGTGTGTGTGTGTGTGTGTGTGTGTGTGTGTACACATATATATATATATATATATATATATATATATATATATATATATATATATATATATATATATATATATATATATATGTGTGTGTGTGTGTGTGTGTGTGTGTGTGTGTGTGTGTACATATATATATATATATATATATATATATATATATATATATATATATATATATATATATATATATATATATATATCTATATATATATATATATATATATATATATATATATATATATATATATATATATATTCTTGGCTGGGCTAACTCCTCAATATCTCCCCAACACTCTTCTCCTGCTTCCCGCCTCATGGTCCTCAACCACGTCTCCTTTGGCCTACCTCTACCTCTTCTACCAAGGGCAACCCACCGGTGTGTCTCGTACTATTCCCTTTCTTCTATACACATGGCGTAGCCACCTAACATACTCACCGACCTGCTGCACCCCCTTTACTTCTCTAATTCTATTATTTGATACCCTATCCCTCTAATTAATTCCTAATATTCTTCTGAACCCCTTATTTTCAAATGCTAAGAATTTATTTCCTGAAGTAACTGTACCGTACTGTACCATGACTCTTGCCCATAAATGAAAATACTGCTAACCATTACCTTATAAATTCTAATTTTTGAATGCACAGAAAAATGTCCATTATTCCAAATTTTTAAGCTTTCCCATTGCCTGATGAGCCTTTTTTAATCTGTCCATAAATTCTGTGATCAGAGAACCATCCTTATCTATAAGTACCTAAATATTTACACCTATCCACTTGCTTTACAAGCAAGCCTTCAATCAGACAATCTGTGCATTTTCAGTATTCATATTCATGATTTCAGTTTTTCCACTATTAATAGCCAAACTACCATTTCGACCTTCACTCACAAGATAATCCAACACTCTCTGCATCTCTCTTCCTGCAGATCAAAACCATTTCATGAGCATATTCCAAGTCAAGAAGTTTATATATATATATATATATATATATATATATATATATATATATATATATATATATATATATATATATATATATATATATATATATATATATATATATATATATATATATATATATATATATATATATATATATATATATATATATATATATATATATATATATATATATATATATTGTAGTATGCTTGCAAATAATGACAGAGATACATAACGACACTCAAATTACTATCCTTGAACCCTAATGGAATAATTGCTAATGTAAGGTAGAAAAAAAGACGTTATATTTATTTAGTATAAAATGCTATAGCATACTCCTATTAGAGTTTAGAAAGAATTCATCTAGTCATACCCACGAGGGACCGGTAAATGCAGGCAATTTGATTATGTCACAGTCAGCCGTCACGGAAAGGAATATAATCTCGTTTACACTTAATGGGGTTAATTATGAAAGCTTTGAAACTCATGATTAACCCATTCAAGACTCTTAACGCAAGAGAAATTCAAAAGTAAATGTTACTACTCTATTAAGGTTAATGAGAAGGGATTCAGCAGTTGACAAACATTATTAGGAATTGTTTCAATAACTGTGCACAATACTTGTGTCGAAATTAACTTCTGCTTGCCTCATTAACATGTTCATTTGCATAATCAATGTACTGATAAAAAGATACTTAAACATTTTCAGGGTATAGAGTTATGTATTTTATACATAATTGTGGTAATTTGTTTCATCCAATTCTAAATGGGGCATATATAGAAGCAAAAAGCTTCCATATTAAAGTCGGTTGTTTAAGTGGTACGTCGCACTCAAGCGCACAAGCGCATGTGCACATACACACACTCCACTCGTATATATATATATATATATATATATATATATATATATATATATATATATATATATATATATATATATATATATATATATATATATATATATATATATATATATGATGAATCATAGGGAAAGTCCTCGTACTCAGGTAGATTTATTTTGCCAATGTTTCGCCACTCATATTCGCATCCTCAAAGCTAGAATAAAAATACAAGCACGGAGACATTAGAACCAAGCACAGCGCAATCCATAAAAATTCTTTAATATTTAATAAAATTCATTGAACATCAGTTTTTAGAGAATATAAGAATAATCGATAAACATCTTAAAGTGAAACATTAAAATTACGCACAAAAATATGTGTAAAATTATACAGAACACTAAAAAAGTAAAACTATTTAAAACAGTAAAGCCATTATGTACATACCTTATCCTCGCAAAGGAAGGGCACTGACTAAAAAATTCGCCCCAAAAAAAATGCTTCTCAGGCGATAAACAACTGAGCAGAGGAGGATTCCATATTTAGAGGAGGAACTATCTTCTTTATCATAATTGACTCCAAGACAGTTCGGTCGTTTTCATTATGCACTTGACGTATGATTGTGAAGTCCTTATTATCGACATACTCGTACGTTTTACATAACTTAGAGTCGTTCTTAATGTGTGAGTGTTCGAGGCTTTAATCTACTGTCTGTTCTGAAACTTGCCCTGTGAGAAAATATTCTCAAATCACTAACCTCTTTGGACAACCCACGTAACCACTGGGGCTGATGCAGGGTTAGGCTTACTATAAAGCCTGAGGCTTATCTTTCGGTGAGGGGTTCTTTGGGATACACCTCTGTTAGTGCTCCCTCGTAAGGTGCGGCAGTCTTCGTATACAGATCCATAATGCAGGCAAATGATTAACAGCCAGAATCTCTTTTTTTGTTCTCGTGACAAGTTGGTAAAATACGTCAATTTTATGTCTAATGACCAGCTCGATAATATGGTCCGCCTACACGTTGCGTGTTGACGATGGAGGAACTCAGTGAAGTTTGTTGTTTAGCTCTCATCTCTCTCTCTCTCTCTCTCTCTCTCATATATATATATATATATATATATATATATATATATATATATATATATATATATATATATATATATATATATATATATATATATATATATATATATATTTATATATATATATATATATATATATATATATATATATATATATATATATATATATATATATATATATATATATATATATATATATATATATATATATATATATATATATATATATATATATATATATATATATATATATATATATATATATATATATATATATATATATATATATATATATATATATATATATATATATATATATTTTGAGTCCGATTGGAAGAGTTAAACTGAATTTTGAATGAAATTTTGCCTTTGGAGCCAACACCTAGATCTCAGAACATAAGCAATAAATGTAATTAATAAAATGACTTACCTTGAAATTACATCTATTCAAAGAAATGGGAAGGTAGCCTTTGAAACCAGTTGATTAGAAAAAAATTATTTATTTACAGATTTACAACTAGAAATTAATGTGAACAGACTGGCTGTTCAGCAATCAAGGCACATGCAATGTGCCATATAAAGTATAACTACAGCTAGCAAATAAACAAATCTGAGAAGGCTACAGCCCTATAAAGAGTTTGATATGAATCATATAAAACCCTACAAGTGAGACTGACTGATAAAAATTATTTTACATTAGCCCAAAATTAATGTTTGGGGCCCCAACACGTGGTCCTTGTAGACTGTCGATTTTAGAAGTGTCTTTTCTGTGGCAATAGGGAGCTGAGTCTTCTAAGGAAATTGTTTCACAAGTGTGGGGGCAGAACGTGAAAAGCCAGATAACAGGATTCTGGAAAAGAATTCCTAGTCAGCATTTATTTACATAAAGACTTTCTCTCACATGAAATTAATTATTCACGATGGAGGAAATTATTAATTAGGTTTAGTTAGCACATGGTAATACTATGGTGGGAATGCTCTAATTATTATCACAGAACAAACTCAATTTAGGCTTGGACCAAGTCATGAGGAAAATGTGCATGCTAGGCTGTGGGAAACAAAGGGACTTTGTTTGGGAGAATGAAAATTTGGAAGTACTGAAACTTAACGGAAATTTGGGAATAAGGGAAAGAACACTGGCTTTACTGACAACTTCAAGGCATACCTTATTGCATCTGTGCATGGAGCTCACTTGCAAAAGATATATTCAGGGCCACAGAAGTCCCGACACGTGGCCAGTGGGAGGAGGACGGAACAGCACCAGCTTATTGCTGTTAAGAGTGAAGCAACCTTGCACTTCGGTGGCAGTGAACGGAGTGAGACGGAGACAGGTCACAGAGTCACCCCATTTGATTCTAGCGATGAGCAAAGGACAGGGTACATCTGAAGAAGCAAATAACAGCCAGCACAAAGGTCAAAGGGAAGTAGGTCTTATAGTTAAGACTTACTATGGGTCAGCCTAGTGGCCCATATACTATCCTGACAGCTTTCTGTCCCCCAGTATCTTATGATAATGGGGTAGGACAACTACATTATGTCCCCCTCTAGTGGCAGTCTCCCCCAGCTGCCATGAAATTTGACTTCCTAGCTAATAGTCTGGAGAGCTGAATTTTCAAAATATGTAAGAGTTCCCCTTTGAGAAGGCATTCACTCCTTTTCATGCATGAAGGCCTTGGCTATGAAGTTATTTGTCTCGACTAGTCAGTTAGCTTCCTTAAATAAGTCTAACTTTTGCAATGCAGCTAACTAAAATGACCTACCTAACTGGTAGGAGGGGATATTAGTTTTTCTAACTCACTTACTACAGCAGAGCCTAACACTAGACAACTGTCTCTACGAACTTCTATTGGCTGTCTCTGACGACAGGGGAACTTTATTCCTAGGCAAATGGTACATGGAAATTTGTGTCTTGTTGACATGGTCTACTATCTTACTGCCTGCATTCATGCCCTTCGACTAAATTAAGTGACATTTACCTAACTAAATGCAATTATTTACAGATTACACAATCCTTAACGGAATAACACACACAATGTTTTCAGACATGAACCTGAAGGGTTAATTATGCTAAGTGGTCAGGAGTGTACCAGCTTGAGTATTGGACAGTTTTATCATGAGTTTATTACCAAGTTTAGTACTACAAGATTGCCTAGGGTGTTAGGTGTTAGTCTACTTGGGCAGAGATCAAACCGGCTACCTTTTCTGGGTAGGTGCCAGAATTACTCTGAGATGGAAATGGCACTGTACCAATGGGACATGAGTGCCAAGGTAAGCTTGTAGCTCTTATGGGTTAATTAGGTCTCTTCTGCCCCTTCTTCTTCTTTGGGTTCCACCAAGGTTTGGCTACGTCATTCGTAGCAGATAATGAGGGCACCAACTCTGGGGAAAGGCCAGAAGTGCCGTCAGCAGCAGAATCAGAGGTGAGACCTCGGAGCTGCAGGAAGGCTCCCTACTTTGGCTGCTCGACAACCATCATAAGGGTAGAAACAGCTTCTGCACCCTAGCTGGAGGCTCACAAGTGTAATGATCCTTGCTGTGATTTGGGCGGATCTCCCGTAGGAGGGTTTGTGACATGACTGGGATCCGGCACTGGCACTAACTCGGGCCCAGACACAGAGGGTAAGGTTAGTGGAGGCTCACCGTCCCAGACAGATGGCGCTTGACACTGCTCAGGGCTCTCAAGTGGAACTGGCAGAGATTTGGAGTCAGGCATGCCTTACAAGAGACCTGGAGTGTAAAACCCCTTGGTGTACCTGAGGTAGTTTGAGGCAGAGATTTCTGCCTCAGGCGGAGGGTAGAGCCTCTTGGAATAATTCTGGTTGTGGTGTCTGCTGCATTTTGCTTGCTAGAGCACCCCGACCAATTCATGGAGTGCCTGGTTATGTTACAGGTCTTGCAGCAGTACTTGATTCTGGCCATTCCCTTTCACAGTGAGGGAGGAAACTTTTGCTGGCCATCCTTTAGTGAGGAGAGAGGACTGGGCCTGGAGTTGCAAGGAGAGTGCCCCTGCCTACAACCACCTTGGTGAGTGAAAGGTAGGGCTGATGGTGACACGCCTGTCATGGTGGTGATGTCCTGGTCAGGTGAGTTTGGAGTTAAGGCCTCCCTGGTGGAGGTAGCTAGGCAACAGAGTGACTTTGGGAAAGGACATCCCCAGAGGAGGTCTCGCCCTAACAGGAACTGTACCATGCTTGATTTTGCTCACCACGCCAATGCAATGAGGTTGTGTGCCCCAAGGAGTTGTCACCTGAAGCTCGACTGTGGGAATGGTCTTAGTCTACTCTTCTATCGAAGTCACCGTCCACCTGGTCTTTTCGTTTACAGTGGCACTGGCAGGCACTCAGACCCAGTCAATCAGACAAATATCTGACCCAGTGTTTACTGTAACTGACAGGTTCACTGGTAGGCTAGAGACATCCATGGGTGCCACTGAGATGGACTGAGTCCACACCCGCTCGGGGTGAGACATATCGAGCAGCATGACCATGGAGGTCATGGCACTGATCAGATTTACATGCTTGGTAGAGTGGATATGCTCTGGGCAACCAGGATATCCAGCAGTATAGTGCCCTGCAGTTCCACAATCTTTGCAGTTGCCCCTTGGATGGGCTAATTTCCTGATGGTGACTGTTGGTGGAGAAGATTTGTTGGTAGTGGATGGAGAGGCGGTTTTGGTGTTCTTCTGAGGGTGCTGCTGGTTAACTCCCTTCTTAATGTAGCACTCAGACTTGGAGTGACCAACCCTCTTGCAGAAGTTGCACATTGGAGATTTGCCATGGTGTCTGTTCTTTGAGCAAGCTGATCCTGAGAGATGTCCAGGTGGCACTATGCATCGGTGAGATGTGCTGTGAGCCTGGTTAAAGGTCTCCCAGTCGTCAGCCATACCACAAGCTTCTGCCAGTTTTTTTAGGTTGCTTGTCATTCAGCTGCACAACGAGTGGTCCAGGAACCCACTGCAAGAGATCCTCCAGCATGATCTTGTTGAACAGGTCCTGGAACTCTGTGCATGCCATGGTGTCGAGCCAACATTGTCCTGAGTGGGTCTTATGATACCCCCCTTTCAGCCCAGGCCCAACCAGCTTCCTTAGCAAAACCTCTAAAATGCTGTCTCCATCTCTCTGGGGTGTTCTCGTATCCCATGATCCCTCTCGTATCTTTGTCCAGCGAGTGAAGGGTGGCTTTGGCTTTGTCGTCCATATGCTTGGCAACCAGGGTAGCCCTCTCCATCTCGGTGGTGGTGTAGTTCTCAAAGAGTGCTTCTACTTCAACCACGCCTCATGATCATCCTCCATCCATTTTAGGAATCAGAGCATTAATGCTAGATATTGGAGGATTATGAGCAGCAGGTGTGCGGTTGGAGGCTTCTTGGGGAGCCAGAGCTTCGGCACTGTCTTTTTGAGCCTTCTCCAGCTCGAGCTCCTTTTCCTTAAGCGCTAGGTCTTTTGCTGCCTTAGCTTCTCTATACTTCCTCAGAGCTTCTCTATCTGCCCTTTCCTGCTGGAGCATGTCATCCATCTGTTCTTTCACCCACTGGGTGAGTTCCCGTCCCGTGTAAACTACGTCCTTGCCCATGTTCATGAGTGCTTGGTGCTGTTCTAATAACATGGTTCAAAACTTTTAGGGTGTCTAGGGGAAGGGATCTGTGACAGTTGGAAAGTGTCCTGTAACTTGGTGACACTTTGTTGGAATGGCACCTTCTCAATAAGGTGGCACTGCGGCTGAGTGTGCCGTGCAGAGGTCACAATGGTGGAGCTATCCTGAAAGAGCAATGATCCTTATGGGCGGATACGCTGTCGCTGGAACTCTGTATCTCAGGGACAGGTGCAGTGGGAATGATTTGAGAGCTATGTCTTTGTGGCACTAGGGTGCTGATGTGTTCCGGGGTACAACACTAAGAGGCAGTACAAACAAATTGCACTGAGGGAAACGGCATTTTGCCCTTGGCAGAGTGTGAGGAATGAGTAAAAGGGAAAGTGAAAGGTAAGCGGTTCCGTAACCTAGTTGTTGGCAGTGCCTCAGATTGGTGGCACTATGGATGGGGAAACCCTTTGCCTTGCACTTCTCAGCGGCTAGTTCTAAGAACCAGTGGCTGCTCCCTGACATGAGAAAAGAAAGTCTACTTCCTGACAAGGGAAAAGGAAGGTTTTGGGGTTGCATTCAGTGTTCGATTTGGTGCTTGAGGTATACACAAGTCTTGGATAAGGAAATCCTACTCGTGCCCAAAACGTTCTTTCTTCAAAACGCATGAGAGCTCACTCCGCTGGCTGAAGTGCTTAATATGAAAATATATGCTGGAGACAATTACAGCGAACACTGGCATGTATACAAGTTTTGCACGCTATGTGTGAATGAGTAAAAAGGAAACATTTATTTGGGATCTAAAAAGATCAAAGTTTTGGGTATAATTGAAAAAAACATTATTGCCCTTGACTTTATGAATTAATGAGTTTATTCTCCAATACTCCCTTGTTATTATTACTATACCTTTTTTAATTTTTTTTTTTGTGAGGATGTGAGAATATTAGAGTACTCTCTCTTTCTCTCTCTCTCTCTCTCTCTGAGAGAATATTTGAATTGGAATGTACTCGTTGCATTATTTAATTTACTCTAATTCATTCTTACAGTAATTTACTTTGAAAAATTATGCTAAGTTACTTTTTAAAATTTACTTTCAGAATTTATGTAATTTAATACCTAGCTCCTGTCATGACAAGTTAAATGAAGGAAATTGTTTTCAAATGACTATCAAAATATTTTCATTAGGTTTTACGTTAGGCGAAAAGAAATGGAATTTCGCTTGGCGAGCGAACGATGAGAAGTGGAACGAGGTATGCACGATAAAAACAGTTGTTCTCTACTTGTGACGTCACGCAGCTCATCTACAATACTCTATTGGTAATTTACAATTTAGAGAAAAGAACACTAAAATTTTCTGACCAAATTATTGGTGCCAATATGCAGGCTTGAATTGTTTAACTTAAAACATCAACAATGCCTTTGCTTTGTTTAAAACATTAACGTAAAATTTAACTGGATCTGGCAGTCTTGGCATTGTGAGAGTTAGACGCTATGCTAAGAGTTATCACATGTGGTATTTCTATAAAAAGGAATTTTTGAATGCACTTCACTGACAAATGAATTGTACACTTCCTCTGCTGTTACTGTTTTCACACAACACACTAAGCTAAACGTTCACAGTTCAAAATTAATAAATCCCTGGTAAAGCACTTCCTAAATTGCTAAATACCAGTTCTCTGATGTCACCAACACCTCTGCTACTGTGCTTCTCATAACGCGAAATTTCACGGGCAGTTATTCTGTGTCGTTAACTTAAGAACTCTTTAGCACTCTCTCCTTTATTCTATGATAACTACAAAATCAGCTACAAACCATTTCTTTTAAAACACTTCTTCCCTATCTGTTCCTAACGTATCATATACAGTTCTTCGTTGGGAAAGTGGGTTCTGTTCTCAGCTAGCACTCTGCTAGCCGTGAGTTCGAATCGCCGACCGGCCAGTGAAGAATAAGAGGAATTTACTTCTGGTGATAGAAATTCATTTCTCGCTATAATGCGGTTCGGATTCCACAATAAGCTGTAGGTCCCGTTGCTAGGTAACCAACTGGTTCTTAGCCACGTAGAATAAATCTAATCCTTCAGTCCAGCCCCAGGAGAACTGTTAATCAGCTCAGTGGTCTGGTTAAACTAAGATATACTTAATACTATAATAATTATAATAATAACCCTTACCTTGTTATCTTTACCTCCGGTTCTTTCACCCTTTATCTTTTGTCTTGCAAATAATGGAATCGAATTACTTTATGAATTGCGTTATTCTCGGTTCGTCTCCTTCCTAGTCTAGTAATAGCGGAAATAATTCACGGAACTAGATGACTAGGAAACCTGGCGAGATTGACACTGTTATGTTCTGAGTCTGGTTGGAAGACTTAAATTGAATTATGAATGTAATTTTGTCTTAGGGCTAACACCTAGATCTCAGAACATTAGGAATAAATGTAATTAAGAGTATGACTTACCTTGAAATTACATCTGTTCAAAGAAAATGGGAAGGTCGCCTTTCAAACCGGTTGGTTAGATTAAATTAATTTATTTACAGATTTGCAAACAGAAATTAATATGGGCAGGCTAGCAGTTTAGCAATCCAAGACACATGCATTGTGCCATAGGAAGTATAACCACAGTTAGCAAATAAACAAATCTGAGAAGGCTACAGCCCTACAAAGAGTTTGATACGAATCTTATAAAACACTTCAAGTGAGACTGGCTGATAAAATTATTTTACATTAACACAACATTATCAACTAGCTCCACACGTATGCCTATGGTTATTGGGCATGTAAATAAGATGATATAAGCCTTCTCAGGGCTTTGTCCTTTTCCCTTAACCCATAATGCGCCGTTGTAGTCCACGCCTGTGGTATTAAAAGGTTGCTTACATTACACCCTGAACTCTGGTAATGGAGGAACTATATTGAGCCTATACGACCTCCCTGTGTTCTCCTACACAAATAACACAAGGGTGCATCATACTCTTAGTCAGTTGCCTTATCTGTGGGATCCAGAAGTCCTGTCTGACACTCACCACAGTGGCATTTACACCCATATGAGCATTAGCATCATGGTGTTCTCTAATAATTACCTGAGTAACATAGCAACTCTTCGGCAATAGTAAGGGAAACTTAACAGATTCAGGTAACTGAGCATGTTCTAGTCTACCCTTACACCTTACTACCCCGTTGTCCAGATAAAGATTCAACCAGTGTACGAGAGCTAGTTTTGGTTTTCTTACTCCCTGCATAAAACTCTTGTATTTCTCTTCGAAATATTCCCTTTGTATGATGGCAATGGTCTTATTCTTTGCCTCTTGGAGTTCTTCCAAGGTCACTTCACCATGCCTCCTCAAACTGATTGAACTCCAACAATTATTCAAAAATCACAGGAGCCACACTGTTGGCCTATAGACCTTTTTAACCTTGCTGAATCTCTCCCAGTTCAGCAAGTGAGTATTACCATTCAGGTTGTACCCTACATTATTGACCAAAATGTTCTCTTCCCTACCCTGTGCAAGTGATCCACCAACCCATGACCTATGTATTGGCCAAGAGGAATTTTTTAACCAAGGGATCCCTCCCACTATCCGAGATCATTTCTGTCCTTTTTCCCACGTGTCAACCAGTCACTGGGATTATCATCTGTAGGCACATAGGACAAGACCGCCTCTGGAATTAAGAGTTTATTTCCTGTACTCTATTTTCACAAACACAGGAGAACACTTTTCAATACTAGCCAACAGGGTGACTTTACTGTCCGACCAAACTAACAGTTCTACAAACTCATCCTTCTCAAAGATTCTTTAATAAATTTGCATTCTTGCTGCAAGCTACAATGCCATCAATTCAAGTTTTAGAACAGTTAATTCTTTAAAGGCTACTCTTGCCTTTGCCATCATAAAATGAGTTTTCCTTCTTAACTCTGTGGGCTACACAACCTCCAAATGCTAACTCACTGGCATTGCAGAATATGTGTAAGAGTCCCCCTTCCTAGAGCTAGTATTCATGGAAAAATATCAAGACATTTTTCTAAGTCTTCGGATAACTCAAACCATTGGTACTGAGAGAGAGAGAGAGAGAGAAGAGAAAAAACTCTTCATTTTTCTTTATTATTTCCCAACCGTTCTCCAGCTTAATATATTTCCATGAAAACAATTGAATTTCACACTCTGAACTTTTATACACGACCCTTTTAAAGTGTGAGGAAAAGAAACACTAATGGAAGTTATTGAGGGTCTTATGGCATGCTCTCTCTGATGAGCGTTCATGAACATTCAGGCATCGCTGCATAGGCTAAATGAGAGAGGTGTGATCATTGCATATCAAGCAACAGAAGAAATGTGCAGAGTACAGGAAATTTCGCATTTAAACACGCTTTTAATTGACATGTTGATGTTTTTGGGGGGCGGGTTGGGAACCTTAGTGATGGAGTAAATTAGATAATACTGTGAATTAATTGCGATATAGGTAGCCTGTCAAGGAGTTTATTCTGAGATATAGATAACTAGAAGGAAGTATTTTACCAGAGAGAAGAGAGAGAGAGAGAGAGAGAGATTACAATTAGACTAAATGAAAATAAATTTATTCAGTGTTCTTAATTCAAACTTTCATTAAACCACATTTGTATAGAATGATCTTAGATCTCCCCAACCTCCTCTCTATCCTCAACTATCTTCCCCCTACCTAGTCCCTATACCCAGTTGTCGGTTACCTCCCCTTCCCATATATCCCGTTTTGAGCACCGACAAGCCCTTTGTTGCCGAGGTTGGTTGAGCTTCAGACCGATGTTCGATGGGCCGGGTTCGATTCCCCGCCGCCGGCTGATGAAGAGTTGGAGAATTTATTCCTGAGTGATAGAAATTCATTTCTCGCTATAATGTAGTTCGGATTCCCCAATAAGCTGTAAGTCCCGTGTATGCAAAGTAACCAGTTGGTTCTTAGCCACGTAAAATAAATCTAATCCTTCCGGGCCAGCCCTAGGAGAGCTGTTAATCAGCTCAGTGGTGCAGTAAACTAAGCTATACTTACTTACACCGAGCACCCAAACTTGCCGAGAAGAATATCAGATTAAATTGGAAGAACTTTCCTTCTCCTGAACTTCTCGTGACGTCATAATATCATTTTCTGAGTGAAGTGGATAGAAATAATTTCAAACATAATGACTGTACGTGAAACAGAAATAAATTTTCTTGAATTCACGTCATGATTGAACCCATATCCTTCAGTTGAAGGTAATGACGCTGCCAACAAAGCCACACAAGTCATAAAAGAAGTTGGAACCTAAGTCACTGTTGAGTGGAAGTTGTGGAAAACACATGGGATCTGAGGCAGTTAGTCTGCCCAGAGTAAAGCCTTTTGGCACAGTGATACTTTAGGTTCCAACTTCTTTTATGACTTCTGTGGCTTTGTTGACATTGTCCTTGCGTTTTCAATTAAAAAGACCTGGGTTCGATTCTGATGTAGAAGTCAGAAATTTATTTCTGTCCCATACATGAGCCTTTTTTGTGTTGATGATTTATATATATAGCCTATATATATATATATATATATATATATATATATATATATATATATATATATATATATATATATATATATATATATATATATATATATATATACATATACAAATATAGATAAATATTATATGAAAACATGCACTCAGGCATGTGTATATGCGTATTGTGTGTGTGTACACACACACACACACACACACACACACACACACACACACACACACACACATATATATATATATATATATATATATATATATATATATATATATATATATATATATATATATATATATATATATATATATATATATATATATATGTATATATATATTCCACAATGGTATATATGGATGAAGTATATAATATATATATACGTGAAAATATAATATATATATGGTACCAGGACTTTCCAATTTTATATATATATAGTATATCTTCAGGGTACTGAAGGATATGTGTATATATATATATAATATATTATATATATATGACATAATATATATATATATATTTATATGTATTGTATATATATGTATATATATATATATATATATATATAATATATATATATATATATATATATATATATATATATATATATAAATAGTATAAGAGCATATATATATATATATATTAAGTTGTTATATGTTATATATATATATATATATATATATATATATATACATATGTATGTATGTATATATATATATACATACATAATACATATAAGTTGGTTATGTATATATATATATATATATATATATATATATATATATTATTTCTGCATCTCACAACTAACAAACTTTCTTTATATCCTTTTTTTTTTTCTTTGAGATGCACACTGGCATATTACGTTTGTTACTAGTTTTCAAGTATTTCCCATTTTAGATATAATTATATTAACAATATGGTTGGTGGTATTTATAAGTACGAACCAAAACTGTGAATATTGTTGTGCAAGAGTGAATATGTCAAGATTTCTTTCTCTTCCATAGAAGGAATTCAGAATTTACTGCACAATTCTAAGGTTATGTAAGTGGTGTACATCAAATTGTACGAGGTTATAGGAAATTAAGTTCCAGAAGACATTTAAAATGGTTGCCATATGTATAGAAGTAATTTACTGATAGGTTATCACACATATTAAAGTGTTGATAACGAAAGTGCTATTGTAAATTCCACTACAAAGCGTTTAGGTAGCCTTATAAAAGAGAGAGAGAGAGAGAGAGAGAGAGAGAGAGAGAGAGAGAGAGAGAGAGAGAGAGAGAGAGAGAGAGACTTAAGATCTACTGTATAGTATTTAGCTATTAAAAGATCAGATCACATAAACATTACATTTATCTAGAGAGAAAACGGGCGACAGAGGAATAATTATAATATTCACGCATTTAAAGACCAGTTAAATGTTACATGCATCCCGAGATGACAAATTGTAGTCATTACCTGAATAAAAGCTCTGTAGTCAAAAGTCACAGGACCAACACCGAAAAATAGTTTCTTTTGGAAAATTCTGAAGAAATTCAGCTTCCACCCTGATCTCCAGCATCTTCTACACAATGTCCTAAGACTATTTGTTTAGCATCATGAACACAAAGCGCCTGATGAGGAAAGACTCGCTTATAGGCAATAAACTTGCAAGACAGGAAATGATTTGGAAATGACTTTCTGGGAAAGACTGGATACGGCTTCAAGATTTTCCTAAACAAAGAAAAAAGCAATGATTTGAACTGTGTTGTAATTATGAAATTCCTAAAGCAAAAGTAATACTTGTGACTCTTTTATGTAACTATCGTATTATTATTATTATTATTATTATTATTATTATTATTATTATTATTATTATTATTATTATTATTATTATTATTGAAGAAACAAATACTCAGTTATATGTTGGTACGTATATTTAAAAATAATTTTATACTGAGAGCTTTCAGGAATCTGTTCTATTCCACTCTTCAGTCTCCTACTATGAGTATTTTTAATTTATTATTATTATTATTATTATTATTATTATTATTATTATTATTATTATTATTATTATTATTATTATTATTATTATTATTATTATTATTATTATTATTATTATTATTATTATTATTATTATTATTATTATTGTCGCATGTGAATCTTTGCCTAACACTTCAAATCTTTCATGTTGTCCTCATCAAACAGTGTTAGTTAATTTTCCAACAATTTATTTCTTGAGTTTTCAACAGTTAAAGGGAAGGTATGTTTTTATACTATGATGAGCATAATTCCTCTTGACAGGAAAAGAACATTCTCTTCACTCATTAATTGAACGTGCAGATATCTATTTTAAAGACAGCACTTTTATGATTATAGAAAAAATGTCCGTGTGTATTGTAAATAAATCTAGATTAACCAATTCTCAAGAAATTAGCTTCAGGCTACTAGATCAAAAGTACAGATTTTATATCGTTAAAGACCCATGAGCTTCAGGAAGAGCAATTATATAATTATCTGTCTTTTGCCTGTAGACCAAAGAATTCACATAAAATATGATTTTTCTTTAGATGACGAAATGAAACTGAATTTTTTTGTAAGCGATGTTAAGTTTCCTTCATTCTACTTTTTTTTTGAAATAAAAAAAAGTCCTCTCTTTTTTATCTGTTGCTGCACATTTTTTCCTACAATAAAAAAGTTCAGTCATGTCTCTCCATGAAAGATAAATAATGGCGTATGCCGAGAGGAAGGGTAAGCTTCAGTGAAATGAAATACAGGAAAACTTATGAAGATTGAAGTTACATCTTTTCATACAACTGATTAAAAGGTGATTCCCGCATGATATGCTTGATGAGAGATATCTAATATATCTATTGCATTTCCCCATAAATATATCTAGAACAAGAATTTTATTGCATTTCTTAAGAGTTAAACTAGAAGCAAATCGCATAAGTCTGGTCTGTCATTCTCTACGTTAATAACAAAGTGCCCCGTACGCAAAACTGGGAATATCATAGTTTTGGAACCGAAAAGGAAAGGAGATGATTCTAGAGTGAAAATAAAGATATGGAAAAGTACAAGAAACGATTAAATATATTTTGCTTTATTTTCGCAAGAGAAATCTGAATAGATAATCTCCCCTCTCCCTTCCCCCCTCCTAATGTTATTAATTTGTTTTTATACTCACTCCCATCGTAAGATTTTTTTTTTACTATTAATTCATTTTCTTTTATTCCCATGGCCTTTGTTCATTATATTTATTTCTCCTTTTTTAATTTCTACCCGTCATTTCTGTATTTGGTTTATCTCCTTTGTTATTCATTTACTTCAGTCTTCATTCGTATTTTTAGGCTGGGATTTTTTCTGATATATTCAGCATCGTGAAATAAAATCATGAAGTGTATATAAAAAATGTATAACAATTCATCAATCATAAAGAAGGAAAAGATCGTCTATCTTCACACACCAAACCTGAGCACAATTAAGTTCCTTCCTAAAGACTTTGATTAATTGCCAAAGTTACCACTTTAATTTAAGCCTTGATTAGTTTTAGGGAAATAAAAATGAACACTCACTGATGAAATCTCAAATCTTTAATAAAAGATCTCTTCCATTTCTAACAGCAATGCAAGTTTTCTTCAGATTAATCGATTCCTGAGCCTTATGACTACATATGCTGACGTTACCAAAGTGTGTTGAAACTTGATTGTATTAACTTTGCTTGGGAGTCTGGTGTTGTACCTTGTCTATTTATAGTTGCGAAGCGGTTTTCATGTGAATACTGGTTCACACACACACACACACAGTTCAGTCTTTTCTTTAAATTCTCGTTTTCTTTAAATTCTCTTTGAGCACATGCTCAAGCGTTCTTTTTTCATGTAACGCATCAAAATAAATATATGAAGATAATAAAAAACAAGTAAAAAATGAGCCGAAGTTTCTTTGGTGCAATAGAGTTTTCTGTACAGTATTTAATGCTGTATAAAACTATCCTACGACCGGACAGCGGCACAGTTGCTCCCCAGATGAGGTCACACGCCTTCGGAAAGTGGTGCCAGACACACGATCCACTGCTAACCTTAACCTTAAATAAAATAAAAACTACTGAGGCTACAGGGCTAAAATTTGGTATGTTTGATGTATGTAGGATGGATGGTCAACATACCAGTTTGCAGCCCTCTAGCCTCAGTAGTTTTTAAGATCTGAGGGGGGACAGGAAAAGCGCGGATGGACAGACAAAACCGTTGCAATAGTTTTCTTTTACAGAAAACTAAAAGCACAATTAGAAGCAAATCACGTTACAATAAGTGAAGAGATCTTGGTGATATATGTAATGAAATGGTACTAAAATGATGTAAGTTCCTTATAAAATATATTTGCTAAACGTGGTTTTTACTGGAAAACTGATAATGCTAAATCTATCTTTATCACAAGGAAAATAAATTTATATGATAGCCCTAAAAGGAAATCCGGGATATTTAGTCCGCCTTTTCTTCAGTTCTGTTTCCTTTCCATTGTAGTAGGTTTTCTCAGTACCCATCTACTTTCTCTTTTTTTCTTCCTAGTATCGATATTTCTTTGCTTTTCGAAAATAAGAGAAAGCTAGTCCAGCTCTCGTGCGATTATCATTTCAAGTCCTGAAAAAGAAAATATCTATTTCTGTACGTTCAACAATAACGTTCTTTTGACAACGAACACACATCGACGTAATAAGCATAATTTTATTTTATTGGAAGTCTCTTAAATCTTGGTAATAATCGTAAGTAATTATGAGTATTGGATCTGCAAGCTAGAATGTAGTGCTAATTATTTTTCATATTTATTATAATGAAATTAAAAATATATTAAACTCTCTCTTATATATTTATTGCCGATGGTTTATCAAAGCGATTATCGTGATTGATTTCCTAATTTCTACGGTATTTCAGTATACATTTCTCTTGATTATTTTCTATCATTTTTTACATATTGCCAATCAGTCTGCTAATTTGTGTTTCACAAGTTGGCCTAATTTTCAAACTGATCCATAAATGTGCGTTTAATTGGGAAAACAATAACAAAAACACCTAGATTTCATCTATATCTCTTCTGACGAAGACAGTATAAGTCGACAGAGGCGTCACATAATGACTGTCAGATATGTGATATTAAAAACTATAATAAATAAGATGTTGTCGAAATATTTATGGAAGATAATACTCACGATTGTAAGGATATTACGGTTCCGGAGAAGCTGTCAAGTAGAATATTATAATAAAATTTTTTGAGGTAACATGCCCCGTCTTGCAAATATGCTTTGCCACAATCAAAATTTTAGCATCATACACATGGACAATGGTTCTGAAGACCAGCTACATTTAAATGTTAAGTCACATAAAGCTAAAAAAAAAAAAAAAAAAAAAAAAAAAAATTAACGTTAAACTGATCTGTAAAATGTAAAAATAGGAAAAAGGAGAAAAATTAATTTTGGCTGAGTTGGGAAAACATGAAAATAGGTTATGGTGAATGTTATGTAAAGAAAGCCATCGAGAGTACTACACAAGTGGAAGAACATTTTGTGAGAAGTACTTCTGTAAAAAATGAATATTTAAATATAAAATTAGAGAGAAGAGAAATTGTTTCATTGTACTCAAGGAAAGAAAAAAATAGAAAAATGCTCAAGATGCAACGTTATTAGTTAAACCAAATGGCATGAACTGTAGAATTTTGATTGTGGAAGTAAGACTGGTAGCAGAAAAAAAAACTGATATTTGAGGGAAATACTGGTTTAGGCAAGTTGGGACGTTTGAGTCAGACCTGTGGAAAAATTACGATAGAACTGATAGGAATGGAGTGTGGGTGGTGTTGAGGGAGGGTGTAGATTAAAACAAGTTCATATTTTAAAAGCAATAAGCATTTCTTATTTTTTAAATGTAAGGTGGCCGAGTGAAGAAATAACTAAGAGAAAGGATAAGGTGTACTGTATAGTCCCTAAAGTGCGAGTACACGATGCTATTTCTCGTTCGACATGATCTCGCAGGAGAATCTGCACCATGTGTATAGTTCTAGCATGTGAGTTTAAACTCGAATGTCGAATCGAACAAATCCCAACGTGTTGGTTATTTCTCGCAGATTCAAACTCCAGTGCAAGTTTGACTGACGATCGCGGGTAAAGGTCATAATTGGCCTCCTCTCCCCTTTTTGTTAATTATTGCAATGCATCCATAGATTCTTGTATTCTATTACTTATACAGTATACACACATTCTAGCGTGCTACGTCTTGCTTACGATTTTCACACTAGATGGCATTCGAAGAATTGCATGAGGAATAGCATCGTGCACACTGAGCTGAATGGAACCAAAGGCTCAAAATACATCTGGTGGCTATCTCAATGACCGTTGTAGGGAAGCCATTGATGACCAGTTTTGGTCGGTACGATACAAGTCATTCTATATGCATGATGGCTCAACCACTCCGTTGTGGAGAATTATTTGCTCCTTCCAAACTGAAACACCCGAGTTGCCGGGTTCAAAATAATGGTGTTACCACAAAAGATCAAACACCCCACTATCATGCAACATTCAACGAGTAATCTGACCTTTCAAGACACAGAGGTTCTCCGTCATCTTAATAACCACTTGGCCCTCTGATTGTTCCTTCGTGCACGAATATTTGTCTATAAACAACATTCGAATATTGACCCATGTAGCCAGTGTTTACACTTTCAAGGAATTTTTCTTGATTCAAGGGTTTTAAGGGTCGTCAGGGAGGATTCTAAGGAATTTTTATATGTTCTATAAATGCTCATGAAAATATGAATATCTTAAAAGTTTTCGGATAATCTTGAATTAAAACATAGATAATACATTTCAGAAACTCAAATATTATATACTACTAACTAAGTTATACCTTCAGTATCAGAAAGCACCATAAACTGTATTATTCTATACACACACACACACACACACACACACACACACACACACACACACACACACACACATATATATATATATATATATATATATATATATATATATATATATATATATATATATATATATATATATATATATATATATATATATATATATATTGCTAAAAGGACCTCATTCAAACTGGATGGTATCTAATGGAGTATTTATTCAGAAAAAGTTACAAGCTTTCTTGGACAAACAGTCCACATTATCAAGTATCCGTACCGTGAGCAGACGCGTAGTCCAGCTGTATTTATATCTGTGTGCTGGGTACTTTTAATCCTATAATCACCTGGTTCCTCCTGTGTGACCCCCACCCCCCTGGGATCTTGGCCTTTCTCTGCCCCCTTCTTCTTCCAGGTGTCCGTTACGGATACTTGATAATGTGGACTGTTTGTCCAAGAAAGCTTGTAACTTTTTCTGAATAAATACTCCATTCAATACAATCCAGTTTGAATGAGGTATCTTTAGTAATTTACTAATGCACAGAACAATTTGTATGTGATATATATATATATATATATATATATATATATATATATATATATATATATATATATATATATATATATATATATATATATATATATATATATATATATAATCATGAAGCTACAAATGTCGTTTAATATCAAATTCACGCTACCCATTCAACGACTCCATAGACGTTACCACCGCACCATCAAAGTCCAAGAGGTATAAATCTTTACCGCGTCTGCTGTACTGTTTTTCCCCCGTCGTGAGCGGGGTAATTGTAACTTAGCCTCGGCAATGACCCACCTCCGCCATGATAGTTCGTTGGTACGTTTGGAACACGCAGCCTCTTATTATGAAATTTTTTATCACACCGTGATTTATATACAATCATGATTGTATACAAATCGATGGTGAAAAATTTCATATATATATATATATATATATATATATAGTTATATATATATATATATTATGAAATTTTTATATATATATTTATATATATGATATATATATGCGTGTATGTGTGTGTTTGGTTCAGCTCATTATTACGTAATCGCAATATGGTCTGCAGTGCCTGTTTCATCATATTTCTACCTATGTGATGTTTGTTCTATCCTGGTCACTAGTGACCACACGCAAGCGACGTGGTATCCACTTGGGTCTGTAATCTGAATTAATATATGATTCATACTGACACCACACACAAAGTGCTTTGGTACCTTTTTGTTTAGTTGCCCTTACCAAGTTCAGTTAGTCCTTGCTTCTTCCGGAAAGAATACGTTTTACCATTACTCGTAGCTAATTTCTCAAATCTCTCTCTCTCTCTCTCTCTCTCTCTCTCTCTCTCTCTCTCTCTCTCTCAGGTAGCCACTAACGCAGTGAAGCAAACACATGCTTACTAATGATAAATCTTTTGGATATTTTGAACCATATTACCAGGTATATGGTTAAATTTATCGTTAAAGAGCATTGCCATTATATAACTGAATATGATAATACTGCCTTGTAATGGGGTAGAGAATTTATCACGTATTATCTTATATGGCATCAAATAAAACCAGTGACAGTGACAGTGATTATGATAACGGTTAAATACCCATGGTTGACAAATCCTACACTCAAATCATGGTGGAAGGAAGAGTGGTTGGGGAAAACCGTGCCATTTGTAAGGTATGGAATGTACTTAAATGGAATAATTTATTGTTGCTTTTTCATGTTTTTTTTTTTTTTTTTTTTTTGCGGCGCGGGTGGGCGGGGGGAATTAAACAACTAAAGCCATACATTATCAATAGACTAAATCAACTTTTCCTTGTCTTTTTCCCGCAGTTGAACAAGGAAAGCTATATATTACCATTTCTGAGAATAATTATCCTGAGTGAGGTGCTGTCTTTATGTCTACTGTTATGTGATATTTTCCCATCAAAATAAGTGTTAGTAATTAGTCAGCATTCCGTGCAACTATATTTTTTCCTAATATGAGTGTCTGAAATTAATCATGAAAGAAATCAGGGAAAATGAAATGGCTGTCAATGAAATTCAAGGATTCTGGCAGTCACGTCAATGGAATCTCATTCTAGCGATTGGAAGCACTGTGCTGCTGGAAATACAGTGATGGTAGTTGTAACGGAATATTCGTGTGTTTGTGTTTCTGTGTACGTGTGTGCATGCGTATTCACTCGTGCAATACCAAACAACGACGTTGGGAAGTTTTCAGCAGGAAGGAAAAGTTAACTTATTACCGGACGTGCGTGGAAACCTTAATAATTGTCGAAGATTAGCGTGCATGGTGGCACATTAAAGTATGATTATAGCAGTTATTATATTCGTGCCCTTTCTCTCAAGCAACCCCAAACTGGGCTTGTCCGGTTTTTTATTACCCTGCGTAAAAAAGAATGATAACAATGATAATCCAAACAAAATTAACTAAATGGTAACAATCTGTATTCCAATTTCTTCCTCCCAGTTTCACCCCCGCTGTGCGGCAGTGGTCACTTAGTCGATTTTTTTTCTATTAGAAAAATATTACATTTCCTTTACATAATAAGAAAAATATTACATTTCATTTGATGTGCGATTCCTTCTCCAACCATCGTACGTTTTATAAGATAATTCTGGGATTTGAGCTTTTTTAAGACTATTGATTAAAACGCATTTTCATCAAGATTAAATGTTTTCTACTGTAAATGATTATCTGTAAAACGAGAAGTCAAAATTTTCAGTCATAAAACGGTGATCACAGTGGTGCATGACAAAGTATGTATGCTTTTAAGGCGCTAATACAATCATTCATGGAAAGGAAGTACCTCGTAAATGCAGATCTTGAGACAGTTGACCTTTCTAGATAAGATGTACCTTGGACCAGGGGTACGTAAGGAACTTGACAAGATTAATCCAAACGAAAATAAATCTAAACTGACTGATTTTTATAAACGCTGTAGGGACTTCTTGGTAGTAGCATGCGAGGAGATCAAGAAAAGCTTTGATTTTAAGGACAGTGTGATCTCCAAGCTAGACTGCCTGACTCCTGAAGATGGCCTGTCTAATTCTTTTAGGAAATCTTTATACCCTCTTATACAACTCCCTGTAATTGTGACACCAGACAATTGTTCACTACCACAAAAAATTTATGATCAGTGGCAGATTTTGCCAGTACTCAGAGATGCGCAAATGTTGATGATAAACTGCCAGCAGATAAATTCTGGGTTGAAGTTTTAGAGTGGCGATAACTTTTCTGAATCGGAAAATTGATGATCAGCCTTCCCATTCTAATGCTGAATGTGAAAGAATGCTTAGGAAGAGCAATCTGTTTTTATTTTCATAATGAGAAAAGAACGGTTTATTTGAAACCATTTTTGTTTAATCATAATAAATGGTATAAAAGATGCACATGTATTTATTTTGATACCAAGAAACGTTGT
Organism: Macrobrachium rosenbergii; assembly: GCF_040412425.1. Classification (NCBI taxonomy): domain Eukaryota; kingdom Metazoa; phylum Arthropoda; class Malacostraca; order Decapoda; family Palaemonidae; genus Macrobrachium; species Macrobrachium rosenbergii. Next base: position 28,485,888 of record NC_089766.1, on the reverse strand, counting down.
GTTGATAAAGATTCCGCCACTTATTATATATCACTATCATATTACTGTAGAGCATAGTGTAATGGTACAATATACGATAATTTTCACATGAATACGATACATTTTTACGATAATTTTGGTAGAGACACGATAATTTTGAAGTATCAGTACAAAATCTTAGTCAGAAAAATCTGGCAGCACTGGTCGGCTGAACCGATATGACTCACTGTTCTGTTGGTTTCTGGTCAAGTTACTGTGTTAGGGTCAACGTCATAATGATGCCAAATTAAATTACTCCCCCGATGGCATGATGTGCTTCCTAGGGAATCATAAATTTGGGTTAACGACAAAGAAATCGTTGAATAGACCAGCGTCAGGTGGTGAACTGCCCAAAACGTTGTAACAAAATTTAAAAAAAGAGAGTCGGTATCCCCCAACATGCAAGGTCCGCTGGTTTGCCATGTTATATTCTCCCCCTCCCGCTATGGGGCTCCATAAGTAGCAATTAGACTAAGAAGCTTCAATTTAGAAATCCTAGCGAATGGGATACGTGTCTGGACGCACAGTTAAAGGCCCTTATACAAGATAAGTGGGCAAGTATGGTTTTGGCAAACGCTTTGGATCAGTGACGAGGTATGGTATCGAAACATTGTGCTCACGTCTGTTGAGCCAGAGCGTGTTTACATAGAACCTGCTAACCAAAACCGGTCAGTGGAAAAACACTCCTGAGCACGACAGTCATTCTTGGGTACACCGAAAGACGACGGATGGCTGCACTTTTGTGTATTGTGAGTCCTGGGTTGGTTTTGAAGAATGGTTACAGAACAAAATGTGTGGATCATATAGCCAATATTTAGTGCATTTCCTACTGCAGACACACAAGACATGCAGCAATACATTGGCATGACCCCAGAACTTTTCACAACAATATTAGAGCGGATCCGCCCATTGATATCAAAGACCAATGGGAACATGAGAGATGCAATACCTGCAGAAGCACGGTTTGAAGTGACAATGAGAATGAGATATTTGGTGATGGGTGCAACCTATGGAATCCTCGAACACATCTCAAGAATATCCAAGTTTACTCTCAAAATCATCCTAGATATTTCAATCGTGAGGGCGCGGTGCCTTGGCAATGATCATACAGTATTCAGAATCCTATTTATCCACGACTGTCAATATCCCTATTATAGAATTATAGTTTGAACCATTGTTCATTAATTATTTAGTTTTGCACTGGGTATGTAAGGGATAATGGGATGAGTTATAGTCATAAGTACATTGAATAAAACTATACCCTACTGAGCAACATTAGTTTTCCTTTCAATATCACGCTAATTTTTAAAGGTGGTCAAATGGGTGCAACTGTCATTATTACAGTACCCAATGTGATTAGCAGGACACGAAAACTCACCTCCTCCAGAGGATCCATAGTTGATGTGCATTCCCGTTGTGTTTCACCATCATCGAGGAACCTGAGCTCGTTGAAACACCATAGTTTCGGCACATATACCTCGCCTCTACCAGCTCCTTACTTTTTTGATACATTAATAAGTTTCAGTTCTTTCCTGTACTGACTGCGTAGCATGTTTGTTTTCTTTAATATTTCTGGTGAGCACAGTGGATGAATATTTTTTTTACATAATCAAGAAGTTTGCACTTTTCATTTTGATTTTTATAAATGCCAGTTTTACCTGGTATAGACAAGGCTGGTCCCTATGCCGTTCAGTGCCTAGTTGATATTGCAGACACAGGAAAAGCATCCATCGCTGCTGTTATGTACGGAGCCCAAATGGAATGACAACTGGCAGGGCCCACGTAAGTGAGCACGCAAATATTCAGATATTCAGCTCACTCGTAGTTACCCAGGAAGTGTAGGTGGTTCAGCATTTCTGTCTACACGAGCAGTTTCTGAACGCAGCTTCGGTACCATGCTTCGAAACCATACTTGGCCAAGTATCGTGTGTGAGCCCTAAGATAGTACTTGGTTACAAGACTAAAAAGAGAGAAAAGGGGAAAAAATAAATTATATCGGTGAAGATAACGAGCATTAGTGGTAACCTACCAAGGGAAAAGGATTTAATTTGCAGTAAAGCAGAAAAATAGATTAGGTAACCTTAATGCTTTGGTGAAACCATTGGTAAATGTAAAGGAGACCTGGGAGGTAGGGTGTAAGAATCCGATTGAACGACGAAGCAGTGGCGAAGGAAGCTAAATTCTCTATGTATTCCCTAGTGCGGAGTCATTTGGCTACAGATTTTAAGGAAAGAGACTTTAGTTGGTCACGTAAGTATCAACTGATAACAATTACATATATTAGTTGTTTTTTAATGACATTGTGGAGACTTCGCTCTAGAAAGCAAAGACCAGTATTTTCCAACAAGACTGGACATCCCTAAATGAATCACAGATCGGCATGATCTCTGTGATCTTGAATATATAGACAATTGGCCTGGCAATTCGCATGATGCAACTATTAGTTATTGAATCGTCTTTGGCCATCATAAAAGCAGCGCTTTTGGACGAGGACACCAAAACCTTCCCTAAGTTGAATGACTGATCCAAGCAGCCTGGGGCTCCAAACACTCTTCAACTCATTCGGAATCCCCGCTGATTTAAACTACATATTGGTGAGTGTTACTTGAGTTGAATTTATTATTTTTTTTTAGTTTCTTGAGTTTGTTCAGAATTTTTCTTACTGGAGAAACCTGTATTGCCCGACAAATAAATAAATAAATAAATATTTATATTTATGTATATGTATATATATATATATATATATATATATATATATATATATATATATATATATATATATATATATATATATATATATATATATATATGAACTCCTTTATTATATATATATATATATATTATATATCATATATAAATAGGAGAGGGAAAGCAAACCAAGAACAAAATTTAACAATTAATTTATTATATAAACTTATTACAAAGGAACGTCCCCAAAAACTGATGGGACAGGAAAGCTACTTACCAAACAAAACCTCAATCACTACCACCTTTCTCCTATAACTATCATATCCAGTAGAATAAGAGAAAGAATAGGAGGATTAAACATTATGTACAAAATCATCAACTGTCACACGATAGAAAGAGGCATAAGAGAGGAAAAAATATCCTTAAACCTAATATTTCTAGTGCATAATAAACAATAACAAGGAAACCATCACTGTTTCACTGAAGAAAATATATTAAATAGCTTATTTTAAATCTATTTTTATAGGGGTTTATTACGGGGGGTTACGAGATGACGATGTTATTATGATATTATTATATATTAATATAACAAATAGCGAAGAATTATATATAAATATCACCCCTTCTTATTGACGACTCCAGGAGACAACGCCGTTGATGATGACTCTCATGGGCAAACATGACCCACAGCACAGCTCAAGGCAAGAGGGCGCAAGGCAGACTCAACACTGCAACTATACTTTTAGGAGCGTGCTTACGATATATACCCGAAGAAAAATATATATGATAATATAGAGGTATGCACAAAAATATATATATATAGTAGCCGAAAACCAATTTCGTTAGAACAGGCAGAATACGTCAGGTCGGGAAGACGGGAGAACAATAGGGAAACTAGCGAACCAGCAAAAGATAGAACAGCATGAATATGAAAGGATAAAACAAACGGGTGAAATATATACCAAATATGATAACATAGATAGCAAAGAAAGCCCAACATCATTTATAGGACTTTTAAAGAAATGAAAATATGAAAATTTACGTTAAAAATCAATTAAATAATTCAAGAGATTATGATAATATATACACACACACACACACACATACACACACACACATATATATATATATATATATATATATATATATATATATATATATATATATATATATATATATATATATATATATATATATATGTATATATAAATATTATTTATTTATTTATTTATTTATATATATATCTCCAGTATTATATTATTGCTATGTTATTGTTATATGATGATGAAGAAATATATATAGAACTTATATAAATTTTAGAATATATATATATATATATATATATATATATATATATATATATATATATATATATATATATATATATATATATATATATATATATATATATATATATATATATATATAAAGAGAGCTTTAGAGGACCTGCATGATTCTGCTTTTCAATCTAACTGAAACCAATGAAGCCATCTTAGAAGTAAAGTTTTGAAAAAAACAAACAACAGTTTAAAACCTGTAGTTAACAGAAGAAAACAGACCGTTTCGTAGTTCAGGTTCTCCGTAGATACACCAGCTATTCGTAAGTTGTAGTTCAACCAACGGGCCAAACCTGTGATCATCCAGAACAGCTTGTGCGCCTGCAACTTGGGCTGCTGAGTGCAACCGTGTTACCTGAACGAAAGGAAGAGAGGCAGCAGCAGCATTAGATGTGACTAAATGATTTCAGTTAAACTGAGAAGGAGAATCGAGCAGGTTCTCGATAGCTCTCTTTTGTGTATATATATTTATATAATGTATATTGACATCGACACCATTGTGGATATCTTCACTATTTTAGTGACTTTCTTTTGTGAGATTATTATTATTATTATTATTATTATTATTATTATTATTATTATTATTATTATTATTATTATTATTATTATTATTATTATTATTATTATTATTATTATTATTATTATTATTTTAGAGGAGAAGTAACTAAAAATCTGTAAATGACATTGAGAAATAAGCAATAAACTATAGAGGAGAAATAACTAAAAATCTATGATAAATAACAACCACAACCAATAAGTTAATTAAGTTTATTCGAGGATGAAATTCATGGACCGGCTGTAACTCATCACAAGTTAACTAGACTATTCCTTTTGACATTTAAAGCATTCCTAATTTTTCCTAGCCCTAGTTTTTCTACAGATGGGTGAGTTGTGCGCGTGCGGTGTGAAGAGTTGAGAATTTATTACTGGTGATAGATACTCCATCATCGATACCCAAATCTAATTAGATTTTCTTTTCAGTAAATTAATTTTAGTCCTTTTGACATTTAAGAGCGTTAGACGAACTCAAGATTCGGTAATTTTCGTCCTTTGATGCTTTAAAAACACTTAATGGGGTTTGAATGGGTTATAAAGGTCACGGGGTAAATATAATGAAGCAATTTTGTTTCTAGCTTTACCGCTGAGAGAGAGAGAGAGAGAGAGTATGAATACGCAAATTAAAATTTCCTGCATTCGACATGCAGGTTTAACATTTATGTGGACATTTATTTATTCCTTTTGTTATTCTAGCGCTATTTCAACCGTGGATAGTCAACGAAGAAAAGGAACGTAATATTTCGAAAGGTTAACTTCAAATATACCGAGTAAAATTTTGGCTGTACAGTTATCAGTCGAATCACACTGAGAGTCTGTAAATTCCTGAAAAAAAAAAAACGTTCAACCTTCTCTTTACGCAATTATATTCTTTGACTTCAAGAGGAGTCAATTCAGCAAAAAACAAATCATAGGAGGGTTTAACATAAATGAATACAAGTAAGTATCTTTTAGTTCACCCAGACCACTGAGCTGATTAACAGCTCTCCTAGGGCTGGCCCGAAGGATTAGATTTATTTTACGTGGCTAAGAACCAACTAGTTACCTAGCAACGGGACCTACAGCTTATTGTGGAATCCGAACCACATTATTACGAGAAATGAATTTCTATCACCAGAAATAAATTCCTCTAATTCTTCATTGGCCGGTCGGAGAGTCGAACGCTGGGCCAACAGCGTGCTAGCCGAGAGCTCTACCCACCCACCAATGAAGAACTAAAAACTTCTTCGCCTTCTATAGTAATGAAAAGAACAATTGCTACTTTAAATGTGACCGAAACTGGTGGGAGACGGTAATTCTATGAAGCTCGTAAAAGTGGTCTTTACTTCCACAAATATGGGGAGCAAACGGCGGAGGGGCCATCGGAAAATATAAATGGTCAATATCTTGAGACAATATTTCCAAAAGAATGGAAAGGCGCTGAGGCATCAAGACATTTATTGTGTATTTATCTTTAACAGCGGAAATATTAAGCTTTCAGCTTTTACAGGAAAGGAATTTTGATAGTAATTTCTTTTGATATACATCATCAAAGTTTCTTGTAAAGAGACACCGTTTCATTCTTGTATTTCCCACCTTTGCTCGATAATAAGAAATTCTATGAAATGTCTTGATAGAAATGTACAGTATATCTTGTACTGATATAGTATTTTTTTTTTTTATTGCAGTCCCTTTTTTGTTACTAGAGTTTTTCAAGTAGACATAGAATATCTGTTACTCTCACAGCAATAGATATTTATGAATGAATTCATCCCAGCTCTTCTTTCGCCACACAGAACATAGACAAATGCCTCCTGTATGTATACAAACTCCTGACAAGAATATTGTTTCTCTTCATACGAAAACAAGCAGTCTCTGAAAAGAGCCTTTTGAGTTCAAGGAAAGATGACGGGTAGGGGTTGGTACCTTACACAATGGAGACCAATAATTGATAGTGAGGAGTTCAAGTGAATATGAGGTTTGGTGTATACCTTTGGACTCCACCAACCGACAAAACTAAGAGTGGTATAAAATGAATAAATGGTTTAAGATTTTATAGCTAAAATTAACCACTGTTTTTTCATTTAAATCAGTTTGGAAGAAAGTTATTGGAAACAAGGTTTTTTCAATAATGCATATTAGTTAATTGGGTTCTTTAAATATTTTTTCTTTATTTTTTACATTGATGTGTGGAAATTTAAGAAAAATATGTCACTCACCTTTCCTTTATTTCTGTGCATAATATTTTGTCCATTTTATTTTATGACAAAGAAAATTACTTGGTTACCTGTGCGTTCAGTTTCAGTTTGGGGCAAAAATATTCCCATAAATGTTTGCTGGAAGATCTGGACAGAAAAAAAAACTGGATCAAGAAAATAAGAAAATAAAGCGGCAAAATAATAAGATTCAAATATTTATGAATTTCACGAAGACAAACATTTTGCTCGCAGATCAACAAAGAAACAGTAATTACGGAGGCTGGACAGAAAAATGAGAGATTAGGGGCTGATGAAACCATTGTTAAGACGTGTAAGACATGAAAGAAACGAAACTTCTGACTACCATTATGTCATCTGCGAAAAGGAATCCAGATTCATCCAAAATGTTCAAGTGAGATGCAGCAGAAAAATATCGCCCTGCAGGGTTCCGGCAAGTAAATAGGAAAATAAATTAGTCTTATTTTGAATGAGAAGGCGCTGACATTATAAAGAAGGTGTTTCAAAATACTTCTCAGGGCCAGGAAAACACATCCAATTGTTTCCTTAAGGTCTTTGTAGGTTGTGGGCTAATGTGGCTCTTCTTAGAAATATTCACTTTAGGGTGTGACGTCCTTACCTACATGAGTTAGGGTAGAAGGGACTCTTAGCCTTGGCAGGCATCTCTTCTAAGAGAAGGACACTCCGAAATCAAACCAGTAGAAGGGACCCTTGAGCCTTGGTAGGCAACCATTGTAAAGATGGTTACTCTGAATATGAACCTTGTTCTCCAACTTTGGACAGTGCCATAGCCATTGTACAGTGGCCTTTCATGGTATTGGTGTGAGTTCACTTCTCTGAGGGTACAATCATGCATTTATCCTCTTTTTTTCACTTTCCTGTATTTTTGAAAAGTGTGTAGGACAGGCTGATAAGAAAGCAAAAGTTGCTTGGTGGATTATGAGAGAAGTGCCTTCGTCTTTACCTATTCTTTTCTTTCTTATCGTTTGATAGTTTCTAAATCCATCCTTACTGCCTTACAAATTGTGCCGGTGTCACAGCCCGTTTTTCCCCCAAGTCCAGAGTTCTAAGGGGGGAAACTTAGACTAGTCTATATTTTCCACGGGGGAACTACGGGACTGGTCTACATTTCCTCCCTTTAGTCTAGAATTCCCCTCTGAATATCACGATGAAATAAGAAAGAGGAGCAATTTGAGATACTTTACGATTTAAAAACGTGTCTATGCTATACTTAAACTGTGAATGTTTGAATACAAGTTAATAAATATATCTAAATACAAGAAGTTAATAACTATATCTAAATACATGAAGTTAATAACTATATCTAAATATAAGTTTTTCTTGACTATGCAGCTGCACTTATTTTACAAACTCAAGACCCAATAGCATTAACCTCTGTCATTTTTAGTACATTTGGACAAGTACCATGCATCTTCATCAAAGTAATATTTCAAATCCTGTAAGACATTTCTTATGAATGAAATTTTTCCAGGAACCTTTTATGGTCTACATTCAATCATATCTTCTGATGATTTCTGATAACAAGATATCACTGTTGATTCTGTTACATCTTGGCCTATAAAATACATTAAACATTCTTTTTTCTTCGCAGACAAAGTTACAGCTACCTGTGACACCACTCCCCGTGCATCATTTTCATCAGAAGAATTATATATCTTCAAATTTACAGAATGAAGAATGTTTTTAAGTGCCTTTCCTGTCTGCAAGGTTTTCAACTCAACTCTACCTTTATCTAAAAAAACTGACAAACTTATACGAGCCCAGCCATTTGTCCTCAAGTTTTCCACCCATTCTGTGAAGATTTTTTATTGTTTTTCATTAAAAGAAGCTGTCCTACTCGCATTTCATTAGTGTGACATGTATATTTTGCAGCATAATATTTCTTTTGTCTTTTCTGGGCCTTTTCTATGTTAGTCTGTACCGCGCTGTGGGGCAAATTCTGCCTATCAACTATCTCTTTTGTAACGTCTCTTATTGTGTCCACAGTTGTAGTGTTGCCAATGGCACCTGCGTTGAAGCCCATATCAACTGTTAGTACAGAATGGGGTGAGTTTCATGCTGTCATGTTGCACAGTGCGATAGGCAAACAGGATTCCATCCAAGTGCTGTTACATACTTGTAATCCATTTCTCTGTGGATGGTACACAGATGCAGTTCTGTGATCTATGTTAAGTTTATCACAAATTAGATCATTCAGATGATTCACAAATTCATGACCTTAATCTGTTATTAGTGTTTCAAAACATCCATATGTGCAGTTAGCCCGAATCAAAACACTAGCCACTTTGGTAGCAGCTTTATATGTTATTGTTTCAGCAATAGGCCATTTACTAAAAGAGTCAGTCAAACCACAAATATATCTAAATGATTTCCATTTCTAGATTTTGGGCAGTGGCTTATTTTACAAATCAAGACCCAATATCCATTTTAGTACATTTGGACAAGAACCTGCATTTCATCAAACACCACTGAATGAAAGGAAATTCCATCTGATAACAAGATATCACTGGTGGTTTACATTGAATTCTTTTTTTCAAAGTTCTAACATTTGTCACACTTACTAATAAACTTTGATACATCATCTTTCACTGACTTTATTATGGTTTCAAAATATTGTTTTTCTCAGTGTCCAGCAAAACACATCCAATTGTTTCTTTGTCTAATGCCTTTTCTATTTGCAGGTTGGGGGCTCTGCCTCTTTTGTGGCTCTTATTGTTCAGTTGTGTTGTATGGCAAATATGGTGTGTCACGTTGCACATGAGTTAGGGTCCATCCAAGTGCTGGACTTCTAATATTTGCCTTGGCATGCATCTGTGATCTTGTTAAGTTTATCACAAATTAGATCATTCAGATGATTCACAAATTCAAAAACCAGTAGAAGGGACCTTTAATCTGTTATAAATATAAGTTTTTTTGACAGTGCCATTTTACAAAGCCATTGTAGCATTTTCAAAAGTTCATCAATATGCATTTTATCTTCTTGATTTTGATAACAAGATATCACTGTTGATTTCATGTATTTTTGAAAATTCTTTTTCTTAGCAGAAAAGAAAGCAAAATTATTATCTTGGATTATGAGAGAAGTGCCTAATCTACCTTTATCTTCTTATGCCATTTGTCCTAGTTTCTAACCCATCCTTATTGTTTTTCATTAAAAAATTGTCCTACTGCATTTTCATTAGTGTCACATGTATATTTTTTTCATCATAATATTTCTTTTGTCCTGGGTCCAGTTAGTTTAAGCTGGGGAAATATGTTATTGTTTCACCTGGGGATATCAAGTTTCATGCTTCCTGCACAGTGTTAGGCCATTTACGATGAAATAAAGAGATCAATTTCAGTTTATACAAATTTACAGATGATTCACAAAAAACGTTATTAGTGTTTCAAAACATCCTAGTTACTGAATCAAAACACTGCCACTTTGGCAGCAGAATGTTTGAATTTACAAATATATCTAAATACAAGAAGTTAATAACTATATCTAAATACATGAAGTTAATAACTATATCTAAATATAAGTTTTTCTTGACTATGCAGCTGCACTTATTTTACAAACTCAAGACCCAATAGCATTAACCTCTGTCATTTTTAGTACATTTGGACAAGAACCCGTGCATCTTCATCAAAATAATATTTCAAATCCTTTAAGACATTTCTTATGAATGAAATTTTTCCAGGAACCTTTTATGGTCTACATTCAATCATATCTTCTGATGATTTCTGATAACAAGATATCACTGTTGATTCTGTTACATCCTGGCCTATAAAATACATTAAACATTCTTTTTTCTTCGCAGACAAAGTTACAGCTACCTGTGACACCACTCCACGTGCATCATTTTCATCAGCAGAATTATATATCTTCAAATTTACAGAATGAAGAATGTTTTTAAGTGTCTTTCCTGTCTGCAAGTTTTTCAACTCAACTCTACCTTTATCTAAAAAAACTTACAAACTTATACGAGCCCAGCCATTTGTCCTCAAGTTTTCCACCCATTCTGTGAAGATTTTTATTGTTTTTCATTAAAAGAAGCTGTCCTACTCGCATTTCATTAGTGTGACATGTATATTTTTCATCATAATATTTCTTTTGTCTTTTCTGGGCCTTTTCTATGTTAGTCTGTACCGCGCTGTGGGGCAAATTCTGCCTCTTTTGTAACGTCTCTTATTGTGTCCACAGTTGTGTTGTCAATGGCACCTGCGTTGAAGCCCATATCAACTGGTAGTACAGAATGGGGTGAGTTTCATGCTGTCACGTTGCACAGTGTGATAGGCAAACAGGATTCCATCCAAGTGCTGATACATACTTCTAATCCATTTGTCTGTGGATGGTACGCAGATGCAGTTCTGTGATCTATGTTAAGTTTATCACAAATTAGATCATTCAGATGATTCACAAATTCATGACCTTAATCTGTTATTAGTGTTTCAAAACATCCATATGTGCAGTTAGCCCGAATCAAAACACTAGCCACTTTGGCAGCAGCTTTATATGTTATTGTTTCAGCAATAGGCCATTTACTAAAAGAGTCAGTCAAACCAAAATATACTGATTTCCATTTCTAGATTTTGGGAGTGGCCCAATAAGGCCCATCCCCGCCTGTTTCCAAACACCACTGGGAACTGGAACTGGATGTAGTTCAGGGGCTTGCACTGGTGGTTTATTAGAATTTCTCTGACATTTGTCACACTTACTTATAAACTTTGATACATCATCTTTCATGCCTTTCCACTAATATTTTTGTGATAATTTATTGAACGTGATGTCCCTTCCAAAGTGTCATCCTGATACTAGATTATCATGACAAGCTTAAATCATCCTTCCTTTATTTTTACCCAACACAACTTTTTTGGCATGTTTTCATTTCCAGCCTTGGGCTTATGATATAATTCTTCATCTTGCCAAGAAATGGTTCACTTTTTCTCCTAATGTCACACTTATTTTCTTTATTTGGATCTTCAGGGTATTTCCCATACTTCAGATAATTCCATACTTCATTATACTTGGCATCATCTATAATTCATTGGCGGAAGTGGCAGTTGCCCTCTCTGTCAATCTGCAAATGCCGTACACAGTGCTACCATAACCACTTACTGCCAAACAACTAACTGCTCCACAATTAGTGGTTGTGAGATTTTTAAAGAAAAATACCACTAACTGCTCCACAGTTACTGGTTGTGAGATTTTTTTAAGACATAAAGGGGAGTGGGAAATTCAGCCCAGAGGAAGGAGTATAAGAAAGGGGGAAATTTTGGCCCAGAGGGGGGAATGGTACCCTGGGTTACTCTTCCCCCTCAGGAAAATTATTCTAGGACACTTATCCGAGGTTGGGGGGAGGGTTGATCGGGGGGAAAATCAGACTGGTACACCGGACCCACCTTGTTGACCAGGTGCTTCCGGCACTTTTTATGATGACATATGGTCTTGTTTATATATAGTTTCAACAGAATTTTTGTAAATGTAAATAATGTTGTTGTTGATGGTATTGTTGTTTAGTGTTCAGTTGATTTTTACAATGTTATTGTTGTTATGAGTCTATTAGTTTTGCTACTGATTTTGTTTCTAATTTTAATTCTTTCAGGAAACATTAAGCTGAACCCTGGGACTATTACAAATCACAATAAGAAAAATTGTAATTTACTTTACTCAAATATTTGGGGCTTAAGGCCAAATTTTCCTGATCACCAGAGTTGCGCCCATAACCATGATTTGAGGTTTTTATCTGAAACTCTTGTAAGTAGTAACAAGTCAGAGGTTGAGTTTTGAATCCTAGGGTTCAATGGCCCTGATTTTATTTATTATCACAACATCCCACATGCGTAATGTATGGCTGTATACGCTAAGTCCGGACAACCTATTTATCGTCAGAAAAATTTGGAGTTTAGTTGCCATGAAGTTCTTTGTTTCAAAATTTTTAGAAAGCTTCATTTGTTATTTGTGGAGACTGTAATACAGAGAACAACAAGTGGCTAAATTCAGATACCACAGATCAACATGGCCGGTCTGCTCTAAAGTTCTGGTTTACTCTGATTTTGTCCAGGTAACTGAGGCACCAACACATATTACTGGTAATAGATTAGACCTCATATTCACAGAAGTTCCAGATATTGTCAAGTCCAAGGTCTGTGAATATATAGGCATGTCTGATCATTGAACCATTGAAATGGACATAACTGTTAATCAGTATATTCCTAATGCCACCTATTAGAAAAAATGTCTGGTTGAAATCTAGAGCCAACTGGGATCACTTTATGAAACTTGTCAGGCACTTAATATTTCAGATGATTCCAAGGAGTTATATGAAATGCTGGTGGCTATTTGAATTAGTTGTGTCCCTAGAAAGGTAATCAAATTAAGGACAAATAACTAGCAATGGTTTGATGGTATATGTAGACGAGCTTACCAAGACAAACAGACCAAATTCAACACATGGAGACGAAATTGTTCAAATGAAAATTACACTATTTTTGTTGAGTCTTGCCGTGCTGCAAGTAGGACTTACCATACAGCCGAGAGAAATTACAATAATTCTTTGAAGAGGAAACTTGAAGGAATTACTCAGCCTTTGCAGATGAGTGCCAGCTTAGTAATACAGTGCCTGTTACAAAGAGTGTCATATCAACACACTGCAGTAAGTACAGGCCAATTACTATTCTCCCTGTGATCTCCAAAGTTGCTGAAGAACTTATTTTTAAGCCATTATACAAATAGGTGGAATCTAAAGGATTGTTAGCTGATAGTTAGTATGCATATAGAAAGCTGTTATGAATCTGCAATGCTCTTTTAGACTTTTAATGCCATTTGCAAGAGAACTTTCATAAGAGTTTTGAGTCCAGAGCAATTCAAATAGATTTTAGTGCTGCTTTCGTCCCATGGTCTTGAAATTTTGCATGGTTACTCATTCCTGGTGACAATGAAACGTTATATGGTCAGTAGGTCAGCAGAGACCTCAAGTGACCCTACAGTGACCTCTCCTAGTATATCAGGATTTATGAATAACTCTTCGGATTTTTCATACCTTCTTTGACTTTGTAGAATAAGTTAATAACTCTAAGGATTTTTCATACCCTCTTTAGCTCAAAAGGATACCAAGTTCAGTTTTGTTAGCTATAATCATAAATTGGTTACAATTTCTGTCAAAACCAAAGAGTATAAGATACATTAAAAAATTAAAACAAACTTTTATTAAAATACACTAAAAAGTACGAAAAAATTTTTTTGAGACCAGGATTTTCTTACAATTAACCATGTCTACAAAAATAAAAGTGTGGCCGCCAAACATGGAAGGAAATGCTACAAGAAATAAAATACTATATTTCTTTTCTTGTAGCATTTCCTTCCATGTTTGGTGCCCACACTTTTATTTTGTAGACATGAGTAATTGTAAGTAAATCCTGGTGCCTCAAAAAAATGTTAACTTATTAATGCATTATAATAAAAACGTGCTTATTCTTTTTTTTTTTTAAGTGAGATCTCTTCTTTCTGTATTTCCCTTTACCTTCTCATACTTCCTAATGAACACCATATTCTTTGGAAGCTTGAATCTGAAGTCAATGGCCTCCGTGGGCTTGTTCCATTTGAATAGGGGTTCAGCTTCTGAATAATAATAATAATAATAATAATAATAATAATAATAATAATAATAATAATAATAATAATAATAATAATAGGTCTCATTAAAAAGAATGGCTGTATTATGCGAATTCATCTTATACAGTATCTTTTCTATTTTCCTTATAATTCGCTTTTCAGGCTCAGCGATGTTGGTCAGCAACTGGCCGATATTCATATTGGAAAAAGGATAGTGCGTGGAATGTGGGAAGTCTTTTATTGAAATATCCAATTAGAAATCCTTCGTCGTCTGGATTCAGGTTGTACTTCAGGTACCACTGGCATGTTTCGACCAGCTCGTTGGTCATCCTCTCGACGCGGTTGAAAAAGATCTGGAGAAACAAGGTTGTTGTTGTTGTTGATGTCTTAGAGCCAACAATTCTTGTTGGCACGGGCCTTTCCCTTGTTTGGCCCGTAGGTGATCTGAAATATTCAGAAGGTCATTTGTTATAGGAAATTTGAAAGAGATTTTGTAGTAGAGACAGTTGTGGATGGAGGAAGGATGATGGTTGTAGTGGAAGGGGACCATCATGTCACGGATAGTAGTAGTTTGAAAATGTAAGGCCTTTGAAAACATAGAGAATCATTGCAGGCGGGGTTGTCCAACCCTTTAAACCCTAGAGTCCCTCCGGATTATTCTTAGTGGTTGAGTGTTTCAGTTGGAATAAGACAGAGATGATGTGTACAGGGCCTTACGGTGAGGGGATGGGATGAGTTGAGATGAGTTTCAGAAGGTCACATTACCTCGGTGGAGGTAGGTCTCTGAGCAATTGTTCTCAACAATTGCTTTAACAAGTGTGGCTGCTGTGTGCATAATGTCTTGTGCGTTTTCCTCTGCTTGTAAGTTACTCCTTAGTTGTCTTGTCTCCCTGCATTCAAGCAGATAGTGCAGGAGAGCCTGTTGAGGTGTCTCTTCACAATGCTCGCATGGTCTTGCGCCGTCTTCCATGATCTCCCAGCAGGCTTTGTATCCCAGTCTGAGTCTGTGGATACATACCGCTAGATGTCTTGGTGTGAACCTGTCGATGGAGGGTGGTACCAGATCTGTGGCCCACTTGTACCATTTGGCAGAGGGTGAGTTGCTTCCTATCCAGCTGTGTAGTTCCTTGTTCATGTTTTCCTTGAGCTGTGGCTTTATCTGGTTTTTGATCTGCTGAAGCGCAGGCTGTATGTGCACCTGTATACTAATTATGTGTCTGGTGCTTTTGGCTAGTTCGTCTGCCTTCTCATTCCCTGTTATTCCTATATGACTAGGAATCCAGTTGAGAGTTACAGGTCTGCCTCTTTCTGTGTGCTGATATAGCATTGATTTGATATCAGCTATCAGTGCCTGTTTTCCTTGTTTTTTGGTTGTTGCAAGGCTTGCATTGAGGATTTCGAGTCAGTGTGGATGATCACTGGTCCTTCCTCATTCTCAAGTGAGTAAGCCAGTGCTTGCTTTATTGCAACAACAAGCGCTTGGGTCTGTATTTATAGGGGGTTCTTGATTGGTGCTGAATTATGATTAGCTGCCCGGGGCAGGTCATCTCGGGTGGAGCCTTCTCTCCCATGTTGATGTTTGGGGCTCGTCTTGCGTGCGAGCGGCATTGTAGTGCTGGGGATAAATGGGAGAATTTCGATCCTCAGATGCTGAATTTTGATTCGCTCGTTTGCTATGGATTTCGCTCGGTGCAGGTCTCCTGGCGGCCGTTGGGAGGAGAAAGGTTTCCTGCGTAATGTTGAGGGTTGGTTTCTCCTTCCCAGTGTGCAATGCTTCCAAGAGGCGCAGGCAGCCATGGACCATAGTTCGATCAGTTATTTCCATATTTGTGGTTATATCTTTTCTTGCAATTCTCTGGTTATGAGCGGTCCTGGCATGGTTAAAGATGGCTCCCTCTTGGGTGTGGCAGGAAATCCTCTTGGAGAAACGCATGGTGATCATACCAATGTAAGAACCGAGGCATCCTCAGACAGGGGATGAGTACCGGTATACCACGTTGGTTTTCTTCAAGGGGTCCTGCTGAGGGGAGGCGGGGTGCTGGATTGTTACGCATCACCAGGCTGCTCGTCTTCTTGCTCTTGTAGTTAGTAACCATATGAATAATCTGAGTTGAAATCTGA
>NC_089766.1:28456859-28464359 GCF_040412425.1 Macrobrachium rosenbergii | reverse complement strand
ATATATATATATATATATATATATATATATATATATATATATATATATATATATATATATATATATATATATATATATGCAAATAATATATATATATAACGATATATCAAATTATATATGAACCCTAATGGAATAATTGCTAATGTAAGGTAGAAAAAAAGACGTTATATTTATTTAGTATAAAATTATATAGCATGCTCCTATTAGAGTTTAGAAAGAATATATCTAATCATACCCACAAGGGACCGGTAAATGCAAGCAATTTGATTATGTATATAGTCATATATCACGGAAAGGAATATAAATCGTTTACATATTAATGGGGTTAATTATAAAGCTTTAAATCATGATTAACCCATTCAAGACTCTTAATGCAAAAAATCCTTTAAATGTTACTACTCTATTTAGGTTAATGAGAAGGGATTCATAGTTGACAAACATTACTAGGAATTGTTTCAATTGATACTTAAGTCAAAATTAACTTCTGCTTGCCTCATTAACATGTTCATTTGCATAATCAATCATTGATAAAAAGATACTTAAACATTTTCGGCCACAAGAGAGGGTTATGTATTTTATACCATCTCCCATCAACCCACCCATCGAACTCAAATGGGACGATATCCAAACCTCTGCCATGTTGACCGTGTAGTGCGTTTGTTGCACTCAAGCGTAGCCATACATATGACTATTTATCATATCACCGTGATTCATATACAATCAGAAAGCTACAAACGTCCTTTAATATCCCTCTACCTATAGTAATATATTTTCATATATGTTACCGAATATATAATGTTTTAGTTGATAATAAGTCCACCGTCCCGTGGGGTATAACCAGCGACGGACGAGGAATCAGGACTACAGTGACACACTAACCAGTCGGCCACAGAGAGGGTATATGAATACCATCTCCCATCAACCCACCCGTCGAACTCAGGTGTTTTGCGTTTGGAGATGATATCCACCCACCTCTGCCATGTTGACCGTGTATATGCGTTTGTATATATATATATATATATATGACTATTTATCACATCACCGTGATTCATATACAATCAGAAAGCTACAAACGTCCTTTAATATATATATCACTCTATATATATATAATATATTTTCATATATGTTACCGAAGATGCCTTCTTTTGAATTTTTAGTTGATAATAAGTCCACCGTCCGTCAGGTAGAATTTCTTCCCAGCGAGGAATCAGGACTAATGTTTCACACTAACCAGTCGGCCATAAGAGGGTATAAGTGAATACCATCTCCCCATCAAAACCCGATCGAACTCAGGTGTTTTTGCGTTTTGGAACGATATCCACCCACCTCTGCCATGTTTACTGAGAGAATATATATATATTATGACTATTTATACATCACCGTGATTCATATACATCTTAATACAAACGTCCATTAATATCCAATTCACTCTACCTCGGAAGTAATATATTTTCATATATGTTACCGAAGAATAAAAATTAATTGAAAGTTGATAATAATAAACATCTTAAAGTGAAACATTAAAATTACACAAAAAAAGTAAAACTATTTAAAACAGTAAAGCCATTATGTACATACCTTATCCTCGCAAAGGAAGGGCACTGAATGAAAGAAATTCGCAAAAAAAAAAAAAAAATGCTTCTCAGGCGATAAACAACTGAGCAGAGGAGGATGCCATATTTAGAGGAGGAACTATCTTCTTTATCATAATTGACTCCAAGATAGTTCGGTTGTTTTCATTATGCACTTGACGTATGATTGTGAAGTCCTTATTATCGACTTACTCGTATGTTTTACATAACTTAGAGTCGTTCTTAATATGTGAGTGTTCGAGGCTTGATAATCTACTGTCTGTTCTGAAACTTGCACCTGTGAGAATCTATTCTCAAATCAGTAACCTCTTTCGACAACCCACGTAACCACTGGGGCTGATACAGGGTTAGGCTTACTATGACGCCTGAGGCTTATCTTTCGGTGAGGGGTTCTTTGGGATACACCTCTGTTAATGCTCCCTGGTAAGGTGCGGCAGTCTTCATATACAGATCCATAATGCAGGCAAATGATCATCAGCCAGAGTCCCTTCTTTCGTTGTCGTGATAAGTTGGTAACATACGTCAATTTTATGTCTAATAACCAGCTCAATAATATGGTCCGCTTACACGTTATGTGTTGACGGTAGAGGACCCGGTGAAGTTTGTTGTTTAGCCCCCTCTCTCTCTCTCTCTCTCTCTCTCTCTCTCTCTCTCTCTCTCTCTCTCTCTCTCTCTCTCTCTCTCTCTCTCTCTCTCTCTCTTGCAGATATATATATATATATATATATATATATATATATATATATATATATATATATATATATATATATATATATATATATA
Source organism: Macrobrachium rosenbergii (assembly GCF_040412425.1). Classification (NCBI taxonomy): domain Eukaryota; kingdom Metazoa; phylum Arthropoda; class Malacostraca; order Decapoda; family Palaemonidae; genus Macrobrachium; species Macrobrachium rosenbergii. The sequence goes on along the minus strand of NC_089766.1, from coordinate 28,461,984 downwards.
TATATATATATATATATATATATATATATATATATATATATATATATATATATATATATATATATATATATATATATATATTATGTTTTTAGTTCGATTGGAAGAGTTAAACTGAATTTTGAATGAAATTTTGCCTTTGAATTTTGGGCCTTTGGGGCCAACACTAGATCTCAGAACATAAGCAATAAATGTAATTAATAAAATGACTTACCTTGAAATTACATCTATTCAAAGAAATGGGAAGGTAGCCTTTGAAACCAGTTGATTAGAATAAATTTATTTATTTACAGATTTACAACTAGAAATTAATGTGAACAGACTGGCTGTTTAGCAATCAAGGCACATGCAATGTGCCATACAAAGTATAACTACAGCTAGCAAATAAACAAATCTGAGAAGGCTACAGCCCTGTAAAGAGTTTGATATGAATCATATTAAACCCTACAAGTGAGACTTACTGATAAAATTATTTTACATTAGCACAACACTAATGCTTGGGGCCCCAACACGTGGCCCTTGTAGACTGTCGATTTTAGAAGTGTCTTGTCTGTGGCAATAGGGAGCTGAGTCTTCTAAGGAAATTGTTTCACAAGTGTGGGGGCAGAACGTGAAAAGCCAGATAACAGGATTCTGGAAAAGAATTCCAGGTCAGCATTTATTTACATAAAGACTTTCTCTCGCATGAAATTAATTATTCACGATGGAGGAAATTATTAATTAGATTTAGTTAGCACATGGTAATACTATGGTGGGAATGCTCTAATTATTATCACAGAACAAACTCAATTTAGGCTTGGACCAAGTCATGAGGGAAAATGTGCATGCTAGGCTGTGGGAAACAAAGGGACTTTGTTTGGGAGAATGAAAATTTGGAAGTACTGAAACTTGAGGGAAATTTAGGGATAAGGAAAAGAACACTGGCTTTACTGACAACTTCAAGACATACCTTATTGCATCTGTGCATGGAGCTCACTTGCAAAAGATATATTCAGGGCCACAGAAGTCCTGACACGTGGCCAGTGGGAGGAGGACAGAACAGCACCAGCTTATTGCTGTTAAGAGTGAAGCGACCTTGCACTTCGGTGGCAGTGAACGGAGTGAGACGGAGACAGGTCACAGAGTCACGCCATTTGATTCTAGCGATGGGCACAGGACAGGGTACATCTGAAAGAAGCAAATAACAGCCAGCACAAAGGTCAAAGGGAAGTAGGTCTTATAGTTAAGACTAACTGTGGGTCAACCTAGTGGCCCATATACTATCCTGACAGCTTTCTGTCCCCCAGTATCTTATGATATTGGGGTAGGGCAACTACATTCTGTCCCCCTCTGTGGCAGTCTCCCCCAGGTGCCATGAAATTTGACTTCCTAGCTAATAGTCTGGAGAGCTGAATTTTCAAAATATGTAAGACCTCACCTTTGAGAAGGCATTCACTCCCTTTCATGCATGAAGGCCTTGGCTACGAAGTTATTCGTCTCGACTAGTCAGTTAGCTTCCTTAAATGAGTCTAACTTTTGCAATGCAGCTAACTAAAATGACCTACCTAACTGGTAGGAGGGGATATTATTTTTACTAACTCACTTACTACAGCAAAGCCTAACACTAGACAACTGTCTCTACGAACTTCTATTGGCTCTGACGACAGGGGAACTTTATTCCTAGGCAAATGGTACATGGAAATTTGTGTCTTGTTGACATGGTCTACTATCCTACTGCCTGCGTGCATGCTCTTCGACTAAATTAAGTGACATTTACCTAACTAAATGCAATTATTTACAGATTACACAATCCTTAACGGAATAACACGCACAATGTTTTCAGACATGAACCTGAAGGGTTAATTATGCTAAGTGGTCAGGAGTGTACCAGCTTGAGTATTGGACAGTTTTATCATGAGTTTATTACCAAGTTTAGTACTACAAGATTGCCTAGGGTGTTAGGTGTTAGTCTACTTGGGCAGAGATCAAACCGGCTACCTTTTCTGGGTAGGTGCCAGAATTACTCTGAGATGGAAATGGCACTGTACCAATGGGACATGAGTGCCAAGGTAAGCTTGTAGCTCTTATGGGTTATTTAGGTCTCTTCCACCCCTTCTTCTTCTTTGGGTTCCACCAAGGCTTGGCTACGTCATTCGTAGCAGATGATGAGGGCACCAACTCTGGGGAAAGGCTAGAAGTGCCGTCAGCAGCAGAATCAGAGGTAGACCTCGGAGCTACGGGAAGGCTCCCTACTTTGGCTGCTCGACAACCATCATAAGGGTAGAAACAGCTTCTGCACCCTGGCTGGAGGCTCACAATTAGCAATGATCCATGCTGTGATTTGGGCGGATCTCCCGTAGGAGGGTCTGTGACATGACTGGGATCCGGCACTAGCACTAACTCAGGCCCAGACACAGAGGGTAAGGTTTAGTGGAGGCTCACCGTCCCATACAGTTGGTGCTTGGCAATGCTCAGGGCTCTCAAGTGGAACTGGCAGAGATTTGGAGTCAGGCGTGCCTTACAAGAGACCTGGAGTGTAAAACCCCTTGGTGTACCTGAGGTAGTTTAAGGCAGAGATTCCTGCCTCAGGCAGAGGGCAGAGCCTCTTGGAATAGTTCTGGTTGTGGTGTCTGCTGCATTTTGCTTGCTAGGGCACCCCGACCAATTCATGGAGTGCCCGGTTATGTTACAGGTCTTGCAGCAGTACTTGATTCTGGCCGTTTCCTTTCACAGTGAGGGAGGAAACGTTTGGTGGCCATCCTTTAGTGAGGAGCGAGGACTGGGCCTGGAGTTGCAAGGAGAGTGCCCCTGCCATCGACCACCTTGGTGAGTGAAAGGTAGGGCTGACGGTGACACGCCTGTCATGGTGGTGATGTCCCGGTCAGGTGAGTTTGGAGTTAAGGCCTCCCTGGTGGAGGTAGCTAGGCAACAGAGTGACTTTGGGAAAGGACATCCCAGAGGAGGTCTCGCCCCAACAGGAACTGTACTCCATGCTTGATTTTGCTCACCACGCCAATGCAATGAGGTTGTGTGCCCCAAGGAGTTGTCACCTGAAGCTCGACTGTGGGAATGGTCTTAGTCTACTCTTCTATCCAAGTCACCGTCTACCTGGTCTTTTCGTTTACAGTGGCACTGGCAGGCACTCAGGCCCAGTCAATCAGACAAATATCTGACCCAGTGCCTACTGTAACTGACAGGATCACTGGTAGGCTAGAGCCATCCAGGGGTGCCACTGAGATGGACTGAGTCCACACCCTCTCAGGGTGAGAAATATTAGGCAGCATGACCATGGAGGTCATGGCACTGATCAAATTTACCGTGTGCGGACAATTGGCCGACAGACAATTGACCGACAGACAGTTAGCCGACAGACAATTGGCCGACAGGACAATTGGTCGATAAGACAATTGGCCGACAGACAGTTAGCTGACAGACAATTGGCCGACAGGACAATTGGTCGATAATGCGTACATTAAATTTATTAAAAAAAAAAAACATCCAAATGAAAGGGAAAAAATTCAAAGCTAAAAACATAATATTCATGGTTACTATACTATACTAAACTACTTATTTTTGAAATCATTATACTAAACTACTTATTTTCGAAATCATTATACTAAACTACTTATTGTTAAGATTGTTATTCTAAACCAATTATTGCTGATATCGTTATGCTATACAACTACTTTTGAGTTCGTTATGCTAAACCACTTATTTTCAAATGTTTTTCCAGACCAAACTTTCATCTTGTTTTTACTAAGTTTATTTTCCAAGCCCTTCAGTATCAGTCATGGAGTTCATCAAAACGGAACGAGGAGGCAAAAAACTTCTTTTCGAGAGATACGCCTACATTATTGATAGAACCAGTGAATCAAAAACATATTGGAGATGTGCTAATCGTAATAACTGCAATGCAAGATTGACTACGATCGACAAAGTAATTAGCAGAACTCCTTCTGAACACTCCCATCCACCAACTCCTATTGAAAATCGAGCTTTAAAAGTTAAAGAAGAAATAAAGCTTATTGCGGCCCAATCTGAGGAAATGCCGAGCTCTATTATTGATAGTGCAACTTCAGATATCCCTGTGACCATTGCTGGAGCTTTACCAAAAAAGGACTCTCTCAAACGTACAGTGCGACGGAAGAGACCCGGTCTTAAAGAAGATGAGCTATATAAGGCTCCGAGAGGTGATAATTTTTAATCTTTGAAAATGAAGAGGTTTCTATTTTCGGAACTTTGAAAAATCTGGAAATCTTATCCAAGAAAAATGAGTGGTTCTGCGACGGGACTTTTGACTCTGCACCTTTGGGCAAGCAGCTATACTTGATCCATGCGCTAATTACTGAAAATAAAACAGTGCCGCTACTTTATTGCGTGACAAACAGTAAATCTGAAGCGGATTATGATTTAATATTTAACTTCATTAAAGAAGGAAGAAATGTAAATGTGACATCAATTACAGTAGACTTTGATAAAGCAGCTATAAACTCCATTAAACGCAATTTGGGTTTACAATCGTGGTACAACTACCGAGAAAATGCATTTATTGTAAAACAGCTACAAGCACTAGCTTTCGTACCACCTGATGATGTACCTTTTTTGTTTGAACAATTTATTAATTCTTTAGATGCACAAACTGATGAAATTTTGGAAGATTTCTTGTCTTATTTTGAGTGTACATGGTTAGGAATCGTGCAGCGTGACAGACATAGACGACCTTTATTCGTGTTATGGTCGTTCGCTGGAAGGGTGGCACCACGCCTTCAGTAGAAGAGTAAATGTCCATCACCCTAACTTATCAAAATTAATTCAAAAGCTCAGGATTGAACAATCAAGCACAGAAATTCTAATAGAACAGGCATTTTCAGGAGCTGATGTTTCAAGGGAAAACACAAAATACATTCGTGTTAAGGAAAGACTGAAAAAACTTGTACTCAACTATGACGTCGAAGATGGTTTGCAATTTTTAAGAGCTTGTGCACACAATTTTATCAATTAAATCGTTTTTCTAAATTTTTGAGATGAATATTATGTTTTTATCCTTTAATTTGTTCCCTTTTCTTTTGATCTTTTAATTCTTTTTTTTTTATAAATCTTTTGCACGCATAAAGTCTTTATGTAAGTTTAATTTTTTTTAATTAAGCGT
>NC_089766.1:28452215-28456359 GCF_040412425.1 Macrobrachium rosenbergii | reverse complement strand
GATATATATATGTATATATATATATATATATATATATATATATATATATATATATATATATATATATATATATATATATATATATATATATATATATATATATATATATATATATATATAATATATATATATATATATATATATATATATAATATATATATATATATATATATATATATATATATATATATATATATATATATATATATATATATATATATATATATATATATATATATATATATATATATATATATATATATATATATATATATATATATATATATATATATACATATATATTGCTACATGTGAATGCGGGGTCTTGAGTTCATTGGCACAAGGAGGGGGAAGGTTGCATCTGACCATGCTTCCACATGCAGCAATATCATTCAATCAATCAATTATAAAGGTTACTTCTATGGGTGAGAGGGCCTTCTTGGCACTTCATGCAGGAAGATTCTACAAGAACATGCCCATCTTAGCAGGCACAATGAGAGCATACAATTGGGGCACAATCGGTTCACAGTGTCAGGTTTGATCTGCAATGAAACAGTCAAGAGGTTACCTGATGAATGGATCTTGGCCCTGAGGAGGTTCTGCTGAGGGCAAGGAGATTCCTATCTCATAAATATTCACAAAATTACTCAAATAAAAACACAATAACAACACTTCATCAATGCAAAATAATAATCAACAAAAAGGTCACTCAAATCACTCCAGGTATGGAAAAGGAAGATATGAAAATTAGTAATAGAAGAAGGAAGGTGACCTGCAATCTCAATGTCTCACATTACCTTGTCCTCAAGGACGTCTCCGTGGGCTACTGACGATGGACTATGGCATGGGGGAGGGGTGAGAGGCAAAGCTATGACTGGCGGATGCCAGGTGAAGAGGTAAAGGGGGCCGAAGGGCTGTCTGCATCTCGTCTGGTTCTCTCGGAATCCCTAGTCGGTCTGTGTCGGGCGGACTCAGCGGCTCCCCTTTATGGGGTCTGGCCCACTGGTCACATGATCATCAGGTTTTTCAATTCTCTTTTCTATTTATACTTGCAGCAGAATGTTTACCCGTGCTTTTTCATTTTCTGTCTTCCATTACCGCCTCGTTGTAATGACACTTAAAGTTGACTTGTCACTATCATGAGTTTCTCGGACATTTTCGTACACCCTCCTTTGTGATGGATTTTCTCAATGTTCATTCTGCGTTTTCTCTTTCTTTTCTGTTCTTATCATTCTTGGTTAGGATTTCACTGATGAAAACTCTCCCCCGGGTTCGTTACAACGGATAAAATCAATGCTTCTTTCGGTGGAGGATTTCAAAAACGTATTCATTTTTTTTTTCTTCTCATAAATTTTCAGAAATTTTAAGCAATGCACTTCATGTAGGAGTAACAGTGTACTTAAAAGTAAGATTTTTTATAACATCTGTGCATAAAATCTATGCTTCTTCAGGGGAGGATATAAAAAACGTATTATTACATTTTTTTTAGTTTTCACTCACATCAACTTTTCAGAAATCTTAAGCAGAGTACCTCACGTAGGAGTATCAGTCTGCTTAAAAGTAAGATTTTTAATGCCATCTGCGCTGGGGATTTCCCTTAAAGTAATAATCCCAGTAATCCGTGCTAGGGATTTCACCTTGAATCTCATTCTCAATGATGTACCTCTGATGAGGTTTAACCTTCCACTCTTGTTTCACATAAAAAATATCGTCCTGAAACTTCCATGGTTTTATCCGAGTTATTTTACCTTCCGCTGTAAATTCTCTTTGAATTGCTGAACCCATTCAGTCAGACTGATACGTGATATAAGGCAACAGATCACTTTTCACTAAATCTCCTTCTCACTTTTAGGACTGAGATCCGGTTTGTCCTGTAATATGCTTCAGCATCAATCACACTTCAGAGTTTGCCCCCTGACCTTTAACATGACTCTAGTTACAGGGAAGTTACCCTTGCCTGGATTATCTCTTTTGTAAATGAATCCAAAAGCATATTATCCAGTGAGAAAGGCTATGGCTGTTTTTTTAACAATAAAATGAAATGATCCTGTTTTAGATTTATCTAATTTGACAACATTCATTAAAAAACAAAAAATGGTTGTTGGAAATAGCCTGTTGTGTTACTACAGAAATGAACAGATGAAACTATCTGTTTTGTAAAATCTAATTACCTTTTTTATGAGATAAGAATAAATCATTTTTTAAGAAATGGTTCATCTTAAAAGACCTTCCCTCAAAACCAGAAATTTAAAAAAAAAAAAAATCCTTCACCAACAATCTTTCATGAAATGGTTATACTTAAATAATGACAATATTCATTCCTGAAATTTAAATCAAAATAAACGCCCATTAAGTCTCTTATAATAAAAAATCATTTGAGCTAAACAACAAATACATTATATTTACTCAAAGTATAAACAACTGATTAAAAACCAAAATCTATCTTTCAAACAACTAACGTTGAGCAAACAATTTTATAACCAATCAGATAGATTCAAACAACTGACAAAAAAAGAAACAAAAGTCTTAACCAATCAAGATAAAAAATAAAATTTTCCTTTCAGACAACTGACGAAGGAGAAACAAAATTAAACCTGAATAAAAAGAAAATCCTAATTTCAAACAATTTTCATAGGAGAAACAAATTTCTTAACCAATCGATAAAACAATAAAATGTTTTTGAAACAACTGACGAACGAGAAACAAAATCGATAAAATCGATTATAAGAAAATTTTCTTCTTCAAACAACTGGCATAGATGACCAACAAAAGAATGACCCTCGAATAAAATTTCAGGAAAATTCTCAATTTCAAAAACATCCCTGAGAAGACAAAAGGAAAACCAAACGAATAAAAAAGTTGTGATTTCAAACAACTGACTTGAGAAACAAAAGTATAACCAATCGAATAAAAAGAAAATCTATCTTTCAAACAACTGACGACTGAGAGAAACAAAAGTACAACCAATCGATTAAAAAAACCTATCTTTCAAACAACTAACTTTATGGAGAAACAAAAGTACAACCAACCGATACAAAAAAAATGTATCTTTCAAACAACTGACGTGGGATGTCGAAAGACAAAAATCGCATGTTCCTAAATTCTGTTTTGAGAGAAGAAGAAAATCGAGTTTGTGGATAAAAAGGTCCAGATTCACAATTTTATTGCCAAACTAAACAGATATCTCTATTGATCGAGTCCTCTTGCATGTGGTAAAATTTGTTGCAACAACAAGCCTCTTTGTTTGATGGGGACATCGTTCTCAATATCTCTTATCTTTCTTCTCTCTCTCTCTGTCTCTCTTCAATCTCTCTCTCTCTCTCAGACAGTTGACATTTCCTCTAATGGTGTTAAGTTTTTTTATCTCTGCTCGAGCTCTTCTTACACGTCAAAATGCCACGCCGTTTGCCTTTATCGCCAGATCTCCTTTGATATTTCGCGATCAAATTTCATCAGCATCACTATAACGAGATCAAGACACGATAAAATAAATATGAAAACAGGACACGTGATAATACCGTGGTTTAATTAGTTTACAATACAATAAACTATAAACGAAGCTACTTCGTTGTAAACTTAACGGCACAAGTTAATATTCCACCTCTAGTTCAGTTGGAACTCAACTTCCCTTATCGGGTCCTCGAACCAAAGGCAATACACCTAACCTACCTGTCGATAATCACTACAGGTAAGTCACTCGTCGGAAAAGCGAAGGATGCCGAGAGGAATGGGGAACGAAAGCTAATACTTGAATAGCTAATACAGTTTGACTTGTCATGGCGTCAGGGGAATATCAAAAGGGGATGGAAAGTCCGCGGCAATAGAAAAGAAGACGGGAGTCGTGGTACTTTGTGATGATAATTTAGAGAGAGAAACAATACTAACGAAGGGGGAGGATAATGTTGCGGAGGCGGAGGAACGGACGGAGTTGTCTGGGTTGGACTTTAGGAGGAGGAGGAAGAAAGAGAGAGAGAGAGAGAGAGAGAGAGAGAGAGAGAGAGACTTTGAGTTGGAAAGCTCAAAAATTCGACCAAATGGTAAACAATTTTTTTTCGTTTCTGAGAGGGAATGAAGAGATTTAGGCAGAAACGAAATGAAAAGAAAAATGTGCTCGGAAAGAGGGGAAAATCAAGAAGAGAGGAAA
>NC_089766.1:28357215-28447215 GCF_040412425.1 Macrobrachium rosenbergii | reverse complement strand
TGGTACCAATTCCTTTCATTTTCACGTGAGGACTTATTATATACTTCATCCACGGGACCATTACAAGACTTATGGAAATTAAACGCTGCCTTTGATCTTTCAGACTTTTATTGTGGCAAGCTGTTTTTCTACAGCTACAAAGAAATCTTTGATGAGGTCAACATCGCCTGAAACGACAGCTGCAGTTTTTGAAAAAAATTAAAGGATGAGCTTGTTATACCGAAATCATATAAGAGATTCCGCAACTTGGAGCATAAAGCTTTTCGGACATGGATCATCTGATTTTGGACACGTGTATTAGTAACAAACGTCAGGAAGTGAATCGTTCGTTTCAAGATACAAAAAGGCTAAGATATTTTGCGCAATCATATAACGGATGAACAGTGGGAATGCTATTAATGACAATGTGTAGTTAGTGCGATCGGTAGCAGTGGAACATCAAACTAACTTAAATTAAACTGGACCATTTATTTCGAGATAGTGTATGGACAACGAAAAGTAACGGACTTATACAAAACCTCTTTTCATATGAACTCAGTGAGAACGAAAAAACTTGTTTTAGGATTTGGTATGAATTTATTGTTTTATAAGAACAAAGATTGACATTTTTTCAGTAGCCAAGGTTTCATAAACTTGGATAAAACCAAAAATGAAAAAGGAAAAACCCTGACAACATTCATTTTATTAAGGGATGTGTGCATCCCTGCATGTAATCTGAAATTGAAACATTCTAACCTCTGAGATTTCAGATGGAATTCCAACGACTAATAAAGATATTCATATCACTAAGGCTGACAAAAAAAACTGCATTGTTATTTTGAGTAAGAATTCATTATATCGAAAATTGAAACCAACTGTTATCCGATGAGGATACTTATGAGGAACTGTTGAGAGATCCCACCGATTGTTAATAAGCATTATAATAGTACTGTTAAATCCTTGTTAAAGAGTCCAACCATGATTTTTCCAAAAAATTCTCTGCCGTTAATGCCACTCTTCTTATTTATGGCACAGTAAAGATTTAAAGAAGGTCAACCAATCAGGCCCATTATCAGTTCGATAGGCTCAGCCTCTTATCATCTGTCAAAATGGTTAGGCTCTTTGTTCGGAAATCAGACTTATAGGAAACATATCAAAGGCACATATTAAAAATACGGAAGATCTTATCACAAAACTAAAGATACAAATTGTAGGTTGATTAGTTTTGATGTCAATTCACTGTTCTACAAAGTGCCCATTGATGATTTGCTACAGTTTCTACAAGAAAAAATAAATGATATTGATATTCCTATTCCCCATCATGTTTTTATTAAGTTGATAAAGTTGTGCATCGTTGATAATACTTTTATGTTTAATGGTTCTTTTATAGACAGATTTTGGTTTGGCAATGGGGAAATTGTTTATCTGCAACCCTCTCAAATATATACATGGAATTTTATGAAATCAGATACTTACCAAATGTCATTACGTTTACTTTGACATGGTACAGATACGTCGACGACATAATATGCCGGTGGCCTTTGGATCGTGACCCCTACGAGTTTTTAGAAATTTTGAATGGCCTGGTTCCATCCATAAAGTTCAAGTTGGAAGCAGAACAGAATAAAACTCTACCATTTCTTGACACAGTCGTTATGAGAACCGACAACGGATTTAAATTCAAACAATACTTAAACCAACAGCAGTAAATGCTTTCATTCACAACTTTTCCAGCCATCACCCCAAGATAAAACGATCAGTCTTCTCAGGGATGTTTTTAAGAGCATACAGAATTTGTGATCCTGAATTTTTAGCAGAGGAAATTCAGAACATCTATGCAATTGCAGAAGAATTATGTTATCCTTCGAATTTTATCGATGGTTGTCCCAAAGTGCAAAAAAACATTTTATAGTCATGAAAGGTCAAGAAATTATGACATTGAAAATATTTTAGTTTTGCCATACCGATGTGAATTTTTATCGATTGTACGTAGCCTGAAATGTCTGAAAATAAATGTTGTTTTTAGTAATACTTCGTCTATCAAGAATTTGTTGTTTGTAACAAACCAGAAATGCCAGCAGGAGGGTGTACAAAATTGATTGCTCAACTTGTAATTTACCTTATATTGGACAATCTGGTAAGGAACTAAGTAAGAGAGTCACACAGCATAAATATAATGTACGGGTTGCAACCAGCTCAAGCGCCATTTTTTGTCACGTAAGAGACTTTGGACACCCAATAGATTGGAATTCAGCTGCAGTTGTCTTTAGAGGTTCCTCGTTGCATGACAGATTGTTGGTCGAAGGATGCCTCATTAGTTCTTTTAGTAATATGAATTTGAGCGATGGTCTTTTAAGATGGACGAATTGTTAAAGCTTTATTCTTAAGGATGCAAGAGTAAAACAAGCTGTTAGATTTTTTACAAACAGATAGTTTTGTACTGGCATTTGTAGTAATTACATATTTCCACTAAGTATGTTTTTTGTTTTTTGAATGAATGTTGTTTACATACTTAAATAGCTTGTTGACTCATTTTATTTTATTGTTATCTGTGACCCATATTGCTTTCTTGTATATGTTATTCTCTAAACTCTGTTCAGTACCCTGAAGATGACTTTGAATAAAGTTGAAAGTCTTGGTACCAATTCCTTTCATTTTCACGTGAGGACTTATTATATACTTCATCCACGGGACCATTGTGGAAATTACAAGACTTATGGAACTCACTCCCCTTGACGCTGCCTTTTGATCTTTCGACTTTTATCCTGTGTGCAAGCTTTTTTTCTACAGCTACAAGAAATCTTTGATGAGGTCACATCGCCTGAAACGACAGCTGCAGATTTTTTGAAAAAATGTAAGGGATGGACCCTTGTTATCCGAAATCTTGTTTACCGAAGAGATTACGCAACTTGGAGCATAATATATTTCGGACATAATTTATCTGATTTTGGACAAATATAAGAACAAACGTCTGGCGTGTTGTTTGAATCGTTCGTTCTAAGATACAAAAAGGCCTGATGTTTTTGCACTCATATAACGGATGAACAGTGGAATGCTATTAATTTCAACTTGTACAATGCAGTGCGAACGGTAGCAGTGGAACATCAAACTAACTTAAACAGGAAACTGGACCATTTATTACGAGATAGTGTATGGACAACACTTTTAACATGGACTTATATATAAACACTCTTTCATATGAACTTATGAGAACGAAAAACTTGTTTTAGGATTTGGTATGAATTTTTGCTTGCTAAGAACAAAGTTGACATTTTTTCAAAATGCACGTACTATGGTTTAAAAGACTACGTAAACTTGGATAAAACCAAAAATGCAAAAGTAAACCCTGACAACATTTTTGGTTGCCAAGGGGATTGTGTGTACGCCGGTCATGTAATTCGAAATTGTCATTCTAGGCCTTTTGAGATTTCAGATGGTACTTGAAACGCTTTCAAGACGAGCTAATAAAGATATTATCACTAAGGCTGACAAATCAAACTGCATTGTTATTTTGAGGTAAATCTCGAAACTCTCTCTGTCGAAAAGGCCAACCAACTGTTTCCGATGAGGATATGGATTATGAGGAAAACTGTTGAGTAGATCCCACCGATAAGGTTAATAAAGCATTATAATAGTACCCTATTAAATCCTTGTTAAAAGTCCCACCATGAACCAAATAAAAATTCTCTGCCGTTAATGCCACTCTTCCTTATATGTATTCACAGTAAAGATTCATAAAGAAGGTCAACCAATCAGGCCCATTATCAGTTCGATAGGCTCAGCCTCTTATCATCTGTCAAAATGGTTAGGCTCTTTGTTAAATCCGCTTATAGAAACATATCAAAGGCACATATTAAAAATACGGAAGACCTTATCACAAAGTTGAAAGGTAAAGATACAAATTGTAGGTTGATTAGTTTTGATGTCAATTCACTGTTCACAAAAAGTGCCCATTGATGATTTGCTACAGTTTCTACAAGAAAAAATAAATGATATTGATATTCCTATTCCCCATCATGTTTTTATTAAGTTGATAAAGTTGTGCATCGTTGATAATACTTTTATGTTTAATGGTTCTTTTTATAGACAGATTTTGGTTTGGCAATGGGAAGTTGTTTATCTGCAACCCTCTCAAATATATACATGAATTTTATGAAATCAGAGTTTACCAAAATGTCATTACGTTTACTTTGACATGGTACAGATACGTCGACGACATAATATGCCGGTGGCGTTTGGATCATGACCCCTACGAGTTTTTAGAAATTTTGAATGGCCTGGTTCCATCCATAAAGTTCAAGTTGGAAGCAGAACAGAATAAAACTCTACCATTTCTTGACACAGTCGTTATGAGAACCGACAAGGATTTAAATTCAAACTATACCGGAAACCAACAGCAGTGAATGCTTTCATTCACAACTTTTTCAAGCCATCACCCCAAGATAAAACGATCAGTCTTCTCAGGGATGTTTTTAAGAGCATACAGAATTTGTGATCCTGAATTTTTAGCAGAGGAAATTCAGAACATCTATGCAATTGCAGAAGAATTATGTTATCCCTTCGAAATTTTATCGATGGTTGCTTTAAGTGCCAAAAACATTTTATAGTCATGAAAGGTCAAGAAATTATGACAATGAAAATATTTTATTTTGCCATACCGAAGTGAATTTTATCGATTGTAATTTAGCCTAAATGTCTGAAAATAAATGTTTTTTTAGTAATACTTCGTCTATCAAGAATTTGTTGTTTTGTAACACAAACCAGAAATGTATCTATCAGGGAGGGTGTACAAAATTGATTGCTCAACTTGTAATAATTTACCTTATATTAACAATCTGGTAGGAACTAAAAAAGAGAGTCACACAGCATAAATATAATGTACGAGGTTGCAACCAGCTCAAGCGCCATTTTTGTCACGTAAGAGACTTTTGACCCAATAGATTGGAATTCAGCTGCAGTTGTTTTTAGAGTTCCTCGTTGCATGACAGATTGTTGGTCGAAGGATGCCTCATTAGTTCTTTTAGTAATATGAATTTGAGCGATGGTCTTTTTAAGATGGACTGAATTGTTAAAAAGCTTTATTCTTATTAGGATGCAGAGTAAAACAAGCTGTTAGATTTTTCCAAACAGATAGTTTTGTACTGGCATTTGTAGTAATTACATATTTCCACTAAAGTATGTTTTTTGTTTTTGAATGAATGTTGTTTACATACTTAAATAGCTTGTTGACTCATTTTATTTTATTGTTATCAAAACATATTGCTTTGCTTTCTTGTATATGTTATTCTCTAAACTCTGTTCCAGTACCCTGAAGATGACTTTGGAATAAAAGTTGAAAGTCTTGTACCAATTCCTTTCATTTTTTTGTGAGGACTTATTATATACTTCATCCACAGGACCATTGTGGAAATTACAAGACTTATGGAACTCACACTCCCGTTGACGCTGCCTTTGATCTTTCGAATGGCCCTCTGTGTGCAAGCTGTTTTCTGCCAGCTACAAGAAATCTTTGATGAGGTCACATCGCCTGAAACGACAGCTGCAGTTTTGAAAAAAATGTAGGATGAGCTTGTTATACCGAAATCTTTTTACCAAAGAGATTACGCAACTTGGAGCATATCAGAAAAGCTTTTTTAGGACATGGATCATCTGATAAATAAACAAGTGTAATAAATAGTAAAAAAACGTCAGGAAGTGAATCGTTCGTTTCAAGATACAAAAAGGCTAAGATATTTTTGCGCAATCATATAACGGATGAACAGTGGAATGCTATTAATGACAATGTGTACAATGCATAACGATCGGTAGCATGGAACATCAAACTAACTTAAACAGGAAACTGGACCATTTATTTCGAGATAGTGTATGGACAACGAAAAGTATGGAGGGACTTATACGTAAACCTCTATTTTCATATGAACTCAGTGAGAACGAAAAAACTTGTTTTAGGATTTGGTATGAATTTTTATAAACCGGCTTGAGAGAACAAAGTTGACATTTTTCAGTAGCCAAAGGTTTCATAAAAACTGATAAAACCAAAAATCAAAAAGCTAAACCCTGACAACATTTTGGTTGCGAAGGGATGTGTGTACGCCGCATGTAATTCGAAATTGAAACATTCTATGTTTCTCTGAGATTTCAGATGGTACTTTTAAAAGCTTACGAGCTAATAAAGATATTCATATCACTAAGGCTGACAAGTCAAACTGCATTGTTATTTTGAGTAAGAATTCGTATATCGAAAAGGCCAACCAACTGTTATCCGATGAGGATACTTATGAGAACTGTTGAGAGATCCCACCGATAAGGTTAATAAGCATTATAATAGTACTGTTAAATCCTTGTTAAAGTTACCATGAACTAGCCAAAAAATTCTCTGCCGTTAATGCCACTCTTCCTTATATGTATGGCACAGTAAAGATTCATAAAGAAGGTCAACCAATCAGGCCCATTATCAGTTCGATAGGCTCAGCCTCTTATCATCTGTCAAAATGGTTAGGCTCTTTGTTAAATCCGCTTATAGGAAACATATCAAAGGCACATATTAAAAATACGGAAGACCTTATCACAAAGTTGAAAGGTAAAGATACAAATTGTAGGTTGATTAGTTTTGATGTCAATCACTGTATACAAAAAGTATATTGATGATTTGCTACAGTTTCTACAAGAAAAAATAAATGATATTGATATTCCTATTCCCCATCATGTTTTTTATTGTTGATAAAGTTGTGCATCGTTGATAATACTTTTATGTTTAATGGTTCTTTTTATAGACAGATTTTTGGTTTGGCAATGGGAAGTTGTTTATCTGCAACCCTCTCAAATATATACATGGAATTTTATGAAATCAGATACTTACCAAATGTCATTACGTTTACTTTGATATATGGTACAGATACGTCGACGACATAATATGCCGGTGGCCTTTGGATCGTGACTTACGAGTTTTTAGAAAATTTTGAATGGCCTGGTTCCATCCATAAAGTTCAAGTTGAAGCAGAACAGAATAAAACTCTACCATTTCTTGACACAGTCGTTATGAGAACCGACAACGGATTTAAATTCAAACTATACCGGAAACCAACAGCAGTGAATGCTTTCATTCACAACTTTTCCAGCCATCACCCCAAGATAAAACGATCAGTCTTCTCAGGGATGTTTTTAAGAGCACACAGAATTTGTGATCCTGAATTTTTAGCAGAGGAAATTCAGAACATCTATGCAATTGCAGAAGAATTATGTTATCCTTCGAATTTTATCGATGGTTGCCTCCAAAGTGCCAAAAAAACATTTTATAGTCATGAAAGGTCAAGAAATTATGACAATGAAAATATTTTAGTTTTGCCATACCGATGTGAATTTTTATCGATTGTACGTAGCCTGAAATGTCTGAAAATAAATGTTGTTTTTAGTAATACTTCGTCTATCAAGAATTTGTTGTTTTGTAACAAACCAGAAATGCCAGCAGGAGGGGTGTACAAAATTGATTGCTCAACTTGTAATTTACCTTATATTGGACAATCTGGTAAGGAACTAAGTAAGAGAGTCACACAGCATAAATATAATGTACGGGTTGCAACCAGCTCAAGCGCCATTTTTGTCACGTAAGAGACTTTGGACACCCAATAGATTGAATTCAGCTGCAGTTGTCTTTAGAGGTTCCTCGTTGCATGACAGATTGTTGGTCGAAGGATGCCTCATTAGTTCTTTTAGTAATATGAATTTGAGCGATGGTCTTTTTAAGATGGATGAATTGTTAAAAAGCTTTATTCTTAGGATGCAAGAGTAAAACAAGCTGTTAGATTTTTTACAAACAGATAGTTTTGTACTGGCATTTGTAGTAAGATACATATTTCCACTAAGTATGTTTTTTGTTTTTGAATGAATGTTGTTTACATACTTAAATAGCTTGTTGACTCATTTTATTTTATTGTTATCTGTGACCCATATTGCTTTCTTATATATGTTATTCTCTAAACTCTGTTCAGTACCCTGAAGATGACTTTGGAATAAAAGTTGAAAGTCTTGGTACCAATTCCTTTCATTTTCACGTGAGGACTTATTATATACTTCATCCACGGGACCATTGTGGAAATTACAAGATATATATATATATATATATATATATATATATATATATATATATATATATATATATATATATATATATATATATATATATATATATATATATATATATATATATATATATATATATATATATGTATATATATATATATGTATATATATATATATATATATATATATATATATATATATATATATATATATATATATATATATATATATATATATATATATATATATATATATATATATATATATATATATATATATATATATATATATATATATATATATATATATATATATATATATATATATATATATATATATATATATTATATATATATATATATATATATATATATATATTATATTATATATATCATATATATATATATATATAATATATATATATATATGTGTTATGTATATATATATGTATATATATATATATATATATATATATATATATATATATATATATATATATATTATATATATATATATATATTATTATATATATATATATATATTGTTATGAACCATTTTTTCCCAGCAGGTTCTTTTAAATACAGAAATTACGGGACTGAAATGACTGGCAGAAATTGAGGCAGACAAAGGAGGAAGGAGCTGAATGAAACAAAATAAATTACCTTAAACTAATTTATTACAACAAAGTTATATACATTATGTACAAGTGAGTTCAGGTTTGGCATTAAACAAATGTCCTCAACATTTAATTAACAGAGTCAGTCAAGTTTTATAAAAACAAATGTAGCTAAAACTGAGTTACTTTACAAAAACCATCAATAACAAATAATAAACACAGCAATCATTACAATACCTCAAATCAACAATAAAGTGCAAGTCACCAAACACTTTTAGCTACATCACAAATAACCAAATAATTACAATGCAAATAAACAACAGGCAGCGTAAATAGAAAGCACAGGCAAAACATAATTAACAATAACCAAGCAGCATAAACATAATTAACAACAATCAAGCAGCATAAACATAATTTAACAACAATCAGCAGCATAAACATAATTAAGCAGCATTAAAAACACACTAACTCAGGTTAGCACAATACAAAAAAACAGACTATCTCCATAGAGACGTCGAGACAGACCCAGCTGTAATAAAGAGGATGAAGATTCAGACGAACTCCGTGCAATCATCGAAGCAGCCAGTGACTGCAAACAGGAACACATCCAACACACAGATGATAACGGCAGAAACATCAGGACAGCAAATCTGCTGCCAAACAGGAACCAACCCTTAGATGACTATGATTTAGTCATCCAACCATCCTCTGCTACCACAGCCAACAGGTAACATGATACCTGCTGCAAACATAAAGACTTTGCTGCTATGCTGCCAGACCTGACTCGCTGCCATACCAAACCTGACTGCCATATGTCAGAGACAACGCGACAGACGTCAACTTTCCTTCAAAGAAAAATAAAAAAAAGTAAGAGACAACAAGACCAAGGGAACAAAAGGCAAACGATTGTCCCAACAGAAGTACTAAATATCAAATAGCAAAGAAAAAGACATATATATATTATATATAGTATATAGCATATATATATGATATATATATATACGATTGTCCACTTGTTTTCCCTAGAGAGTCTGTTTAGATTTTATATATATCTATAATAATATATATATAATATATATATATATATATATATATATATATATATATATATATATATATTGATATATATACGTATATATATATATGTATATATATATATATATATATATATTATATATATTGTATATCTATATACTATATATATATATATATATATATATATATATATATACGTATATATATATATATATATATATATATATATATATATATATATATATATTATATATATATATGTATCATATATGTATTTGTATATATATATATATATATATATATATAAATGTTTAATGTATATATATATATATATATATATATATATATATATATATATATATATATATATATATATATATATATATATATATATATATATATATTTACATATACACATAGTCCATTGGTTCCTTTTTACCAGGTACGTATGCAATTGTAATAACCATAATACCTTCTTCACTTCGAATTCCTAAAACTTTTTGGATATGCTTGTTAATACAAACCATGAGATCATATTACAATAATATGAAGTAATTCTGACATCCATGGCAGGATTGAAACTGCATCCGGGCTATCAGAAACGCGCTACCGAACTATTAACAAGTTAAGAAGGCATTGTAGTGATTCTAATGCTCAATTAAAAATCATGTCTTGAAATATCATTAAGCCAATAAATATAGCCCAAATTTTTAATGATATGGATAGAAAGTATAAAAAAATGAATTCCTTCTATCTTTTGTTTACTGAAATTTATGATAATGATTGATATATGTGTACGTTAACCTTTAGTTTCGTGTTTGTAAATATCAGCATAGGTTTGACTTAAGACATCTGTAACTATTAATGAAAAATCTTAAATCAAGAGATCTACAGGATCCTTCGTGAGTGTGAAATAAAGCTTCATTACACTTTCAGATGGTAAGTTTTACCCAATTTCCTACCATTGTTCTAATTAAGGTTTTCATCAAAGAAATCTTTACACTGTAGTGATTGCATTGAGTGTTCTGCCTCAAGAATAGCTCCCTTTTTTTACTCTACTGTAAAATTATTCTCTGATTAGACAGCAATGCACTGGTGCTCTGACCTTCAATATTTCTCAGCCTTCAACAAGCTATCACTTCCTTAAGATCCAATTTTTCTCTCCCCTTTCTTTTCCTTTGATTCTGGAGTCTCCGTAAGGTGTAAAATGTAGTGGGTCACATGAGATATATTACACCCTCTCTACACTCCATCACAATTACTGGCCGCTTTTAGCTAAAATAGCCAAACTTGCATTTTTGGCCAGTAAGATTTGGTTGCTCCTTGCATAGGCCTTACCAGTGTAAAACGACTGTGGCCATTTTAAATAAATCTAGGAGGATTTCACGTACTGCCACAAAAGATAAGCTTTAATTAAGCTTGCTTCCTTATATATGCACTCACAATTACGAGATTCGAGAGTAATCATAACCACAATAAATCCCACAAAAGTTACAGTAACTCTAATTATCATCTGACACCTTCACTCGCTGTCCCTTTACCACGTACCTTCCAGTTCCTGGAACCCTCCAGTCTCTTCCTTGGCTGCATTCCTATGATCGCAGGTGACGCTTGCTCGCTGAATAATTCATATAAATTTTCAAGACTAACACCTAAGGGTCTGTATTTCACTAAGCTCTCCCCTTGCGTAAAGGTGCCCCGTCCATCCAAGGAGCTCGCTTCATTTGGCACTTGTCCAACATATCTTCTGGGACTTCTGGGAAAACTACACGGACTAGTTTAGGTCCAGCAAATAAATATAAATCTGCTTTTTTATCAATCAATCAATCATTTCCTGTGGCACCCACGGGGATGCATAGGGCCTCGATGAACTCACGCCACCACATTCTGTCCTGGGCTAACTCCTCAAGATCTCCCCAACACTCTTCTCCTGCTTCCCGCCTTATTGTCCTTAACCACGTCTCCTTTGGCCTACCTCTTCCTCTTCTCAAGAAACCCACCTGGTGTATCTCACTATTCCTGTCTTCTATACACATTGCTAGTCATTTCCAGTGTGAGAATCTAACATACTCATCGACCGGCTGCACCTGTTTTCTTCTTCTCCGTTTTAACGTGCTTTTTCCCATTTTTATATGGGTTAAGCAAGATGCCTTCTTTTGAAGGACTTTGATTTGGCATTGGGGTAGGCCGTAGCCTCGATGGCTGCCCTGCCTGACATTGCTTAGACCCCAGTAACGATGTGTACGTGTATCCCAATCCCCAGCTCCCTTTCTCCCAGCAGCGAGGAGAACTGGGCGGTTAGGTCGACAGTTCGAGATGTGAGGTGTCTGTTATGTTTTTAGAAGATGGTGGAGTAATAGTTTTTGTTTATATGTGTATTAGTCTGTAACACCCATTTGCTTTCAGCAAACCTATCCGTTGATTACATACGTAACCCGGGGTGTCTACACGGATAGCAAAGTGTTTGCCTTCTCTTACCAGTCGGCTGCGGATTTGAACCCGCGCCACGGACCTCTACAAAGTCCTAGGCTGCTGCTCTACCGACTGAGCCATCGAGGCTCACCGGTTGCACCCCCGTTACTTCTCTAATTCTGTTATTTGATATCCTATCCCTCCAATTATTAATTCCTAATATTCTTCTGAGCGCCTTATTTTCAAATGCTAAGAATCTATTATCCGAAGTCACTGTACTGTACCATGACTCATGCCCATGAATCAAAAGACTCCCACCCATTACGTTATAAATTTTGATTTTTGTGTGCACAGAAAAATTGCTATTATTCCAAATATATTTTAAGCATTCCCATTGCCTGATGAGCCTTTTTTTTAATCTTTCCATAAATTCTGTGCTCAGAGGACCATCCTTATCTAAATAAGTACTTAAATATTTAAACTTATCCACTTGCTTTACAACAAAACCTTCAATTAGACAATCCTGTTCATTTTCAATATTCATATTCATGATTTCAGTTTTTCCACTCTTAATAACCAAACCAATCTTTCGACCTTCACTCACTAGACAATCCAACACACTGCATACTTTCTGGTCCCTCGCAGACCAAAACAACATCATCAGCACAATCGAAGTCAAGAAGTTTCACATTTTCTCCCCAGAGTACACCTGCATCCGTTTCTCTTTTAACCCTTCTCATAACGTAATGCACGACCGATACAAACAACAGAGGAGACAGAATGCCACCCCGAATCACACCAGTCTTGACTTCAAATGGATCACTCAAACACCCATCAACCATCACTTTACAAGATGTGCCCTCAACCATGTTCATGATAACCGACACAGGCTTTTCCTATATTCCATAATGCCCATTTGGAATACTTATATTATATTAATTTCTTATATCATCAGCTGGATTTATCGAATACTTAAGCTCGACTGAACTAATAATAAATACATAACATGTATATCATAACGCTGACTTTAAAATCTTAATAGATTGAAAAAAATAAATTGTTTTCAAAACTCGATTAGCTTAATGAGAGAAGAAAAGATTGAGAAGAGAAACAAAAAGATATTCCAAATTATTAAAGGCACTTTTTAAACAAAAACGGCTGAGTCTTTTAGATTTTTGGATGTTCACTACATTTACGTAAAGCATTTTCTAAATAGTAATAATAAGGAAGTTAGGATAATGTAAAATAAAAAAAAACTTTAGTCACAGCACTATTAAACTTAAATTCATCCATTACAATCAACAGTAGTTACAGTTTCACGTTTTCGCATTTCATTTACTTTTTGTCTGTAAGTGAATTCTCATATGGATTCTTGATAGTTCATTTTCCCATAATAAAATGCTACATGATATCAAAGGAAACAAGAAAAAATCATGATGAAACTCCACTCACAGATGGAAGTAAACAAAGTTGCACTGCTAGAAATGCAATCACAGCAATACGACAGAAACTTCAAATGTCAAATAAAACCCACTATAGTGCAAATGTAAATTGTTCCTACTACTGTAGTTATCTTATAACTACTATCTTTGTCCATGGCTATCAGTGAACACCACCATGCCAGAAAATGCTGCAATGGTCTCAAAATTCTTTGCTCCTGAATGCAAAAGCAATTTGAAATCCTCGCCGAAAACCCTGTAGATTTTGGTTTCAGCCTTCAGAGGAAATCGTCAAATCAACCTTTGATATTTTTCCAGCTCAACTTAAGGGTCAGTGTTGTTGAAATTCGCAAGCGGAATTTAGTTTTACAGCTCCTCATTCCAACGTGGGCAGTTGGAATTAGGCGTTATGTATAACCACGTTTTGGTGGACATTCCTGTAGTCTCTGTTAGGATTTGACTGGGAACTGCTGCAAGAAGATCTGATGGAACATTATGATTAAGGAAAATAAGAGAATATTGAAATAACACTATCTAAAAATGTTTTTGACTGTTCATAAGTTTTGTCCTTATGGTAACCTGTGGTGCACTAGAAAATGTTTAGATTATCGCAGAGGTTGTTGCTGGCAAAATGAAAGTAATTTTGAATATGTAGGAAAAATAGGTGGTATTTTAATGTTAGGTATATGTCACTTCATAAAATTTTGGTTTACTCTAAAGTAACCTTTCCAATCAATTTCTGGCATTCTTCACAGCATAAAGGTACTTACCATTAAGTTACACAGACAGCATACTTCAAGTTTTACTGTTTTTACAAAAAAATAACGAAATAAAAATTTACAAGGTACATAAATATTGCTGACATGATAAGTGATAAGAATATAATGATAATCAAAACTACAATGAAAACTGCTACTTAATTACAGTAAACTTGTTTCTTATTTGTTCGCTTCAAATTAAATAAGTAAATAAGAGTAAATTCGTATGAATGTGTGTGTGTGTGTTAGAGCAGAGCCCTCGGATTAGAAAGGACAAAATGCTTTCACATCACGACCTGAGGAGTGCCTAACACACAATCAAGAAGGTACAGGTCATTCGGTGTTTAAGATGGTTTTGCCCATTCACTCAAACATTTGAGAGAAAAAGAACTGTTTGAATGTCAACACAAGCGTGTATTTTTTTTTTTTTTTCTTTTTCTTCTTTTTAGACGTACACTCCCAAAAGCTCTTCGTTTACCTTTCACGCTAGGCGGCAAAATCTTTCACAACAGTAAATGAATCTTTCTGTGACTGGGCGATAAACATCCATGCTTTAAATTTATCCAACCAGTGAACACTAAATTTCTGTCAAAATAAGCCACGAGTATTATCTGTAAAGCACCAATATAATAGAACTGACTACAGAAGTATGAGATTAGGAACTGGATTCTTTTGAAGTCAGAAAAATATGACACACACGAAAGGAGACCTAAAATAAATGGCACAATAGCGACGCTATGAAAAGGACGAAACGAAAAAGTCCCTTGAAGACCAGCTGTTTGTCGTTTGCTTTTTATGCCTCCACTTTTGTTACCTCCTACTGTACCTCAATTTTTGTTTTTCTCGTCAAATTTAGCGTTCGTTCCATCTTCTTTTTGAGGTTATCATGTCTTAAATTTTCAGTGAAAAGTTTCTCATAAGAAGATACTCATAAAATGTGGGCAGAATTTACGTCGTTCTCAAGTTCATGATTCAGAGATTTTCGCTCAGTGGAAGTACAAGGATTCTTTCTCTTATCAGCTTATCTGTGCTTTCATTTCTTTTATGAACTGCTTGTATTCTCGCACATAAAGTCTTTTAACATTTCGGATAAGTAATTCAAATCAAAGCGTAAGACTACATAACATGGAAAAAAACTGCAGATCTTAAAGGACATCTTTATAATTGCACTTCCAATATAAACGATCTTGTAACCGAGATTCTTTAATTGTATAAACTTATGTTAGACACAAACAACACACACATAATCATGCCATTACAGTTTGCAGATAAACTTTATCATTCCTATTAAACTGTTAACATCTTAATACATGTTCTACACACATGAATATCTTGCATTTTATGCTGCTTTATTCTCTTTTATTTATAGTATCATTTATTCATTTCAAACTATTCTTTATCTGTAAACTTTTCTAATCTATGGAATGAATCAAACTTACAAATCTATTATATGTGTGTTTCTACAGTTTTGCCAGACAGAAAAACTTTCATTTCATCTCATCTTTGACTGAATTGACTCCTAATTTGTTTGTGCAGGATCTTATCATAATTTCAACTTTGAAGCTTACGTACTGATTAGAACATGCAAATTACATTTATGCTAAAATGTGTAAATGTTTTCACGACACTAAATCAGCAAAATGTAGGAGGTTAGAACTATATACCAAAATCATATCTCAGATTTTACTGGGCCATCAGAAGATATCCGTCAGAACCCCAAAATCAAAATAAATATGGTTAAAAATCAAATGTGAAGATCAGGGTCATCCTCAGACGACGTTTCCTCACAAAAGCTGAATACGATTCGAAAGGCATTCTTTATAATCCCTTTCGTTTAATGTATCTTTCATTTTTATTATGCTAAAACACCGATGACCTTTATCAACGCGTAAAAATTGGCGGCTGAATTATAATCGTCATTAAAAACAGCAGCACTTGTGTAACACTGCAAAATTGATATGGTTTTGAAAAGTCATTTCATGTAATATTTTAGAATTATTGAAAAGATAAAAAAAATATAAAAAAAATAAAATATTAATTTTATTTTGGAATTTATCATTCAAGTTTTACTGGAACACAAATAAATGTTATTTTAAATAAAAATAATTATAACATAAATAAATCAAGTTCTTTTCCGTTTTGAAAATACTCAACTTGAAATAGTAGAATTAAGATTCAAACTGTATTACAAATAGGAAAAATGATTTCAGATATGACTTTGTTCTGCTATACTTTCGAATAGCGCCGATTGTGATGTAGTGAAATTTAGAGCTTGAGCTTTGCTTTGTATAAAAAAAGGAGGGCGAAGACTAATACATGAAACTTGTATAAATCATCAATTAGTTAAACAAGAAGTTTGACACCAGTGGTTGAACTTCGGAAAAGTTTTTAAACGAATTTCGGAACAATTTAGTAGTTACTTTAACCTATAGTAGTGATTAGCAAAATTCAAATGCCATGCAATTAAGTGAATCAGAAAATGTTTATTAATAATAATAATAATAATAATATCATGTGTGTAGCAAATGTGTGTGTGTGTGTATTATTGATATCGAGGGACTTTAAATATATATTTCGAATATTAGAAAAAAAAAAGAATCCACATTGACTGCATTGCTTTTGTTTATAAGTTAAATACTATGTTGCCAGGATGCACAGTTATCATTCTTAGAATAGTGTATTACAATTAGCAACAGAGCAAAAGTAGAAACATATAAACTTGCTGTGTGACCTGAGACTAGTTCATTATGTGTGTAGCATTCTACCGTTACGAAGGTAGGTGTGCTGTTAACAAGGAAGCGGCTATACCAACTGACAGTTTTTTTTTTTTTTTTTACTAAACACAAAGGTGCAGGAGGTCTAATACAAACAATAGCAATGAACATGAAAATTCATGCGTTTAATTTAGTGATAAAGAATAGTTTGTCGTCTACCACGATGCCATTGTATATAGGCTACGGGCGTGAGAACATCTGGTGTGATCAAAATACCATCATCTCGGGCGTAGTTATAAAATAATTACTGCTGATGAAGAAGTAATCTTACTATTTGAAAGAATATGTTTATATGCTCTGCGCCAAAATCCGCATTCCTCCTATAATGTAATTTATAATATGCAGGTAACCTTGTTGTACAATTTTAAAGTTCATATTAAAAAAGAATGTATAGGATAGCTAAGCCTCTTCCGTACCAGACATCTCGAATCAGGAGCCATTGTAGTGAAAGCACCTCAACTAGTTTAGCCATTTTTGATGGAGCCTGATGAGCCGACACAGATGAGGAGCTCTCAACATCTAATTCATCATAGTTAATCCTTTTGCGTCATTAAAAAATCGCTGTTTGAGAACGAAGTTTTAGTTCTTACTGGTAGAAAACTTTGTTGCTTTCATATATTTTGCTCTACAGTTCCAGAGAAATGAGACTAGTATGGCAAATGCTGCTACAAGACAAAATAATAGCTTTCAGAAGCTCATTGATAAATCAAACAAGGTGTGAAGGAAAAATAGTAAAGTTCTGAGACAGTGAGTGTCAACTAATTTTGCTCTGTACTCAATATCCTGTCGTAAATATTTAATTCTGAATAATGGCGAATATCAATGTACTGAAGCGGATTTTCCAGGTGTGATTTCTTCTTTCTTTCATTTCTCGAATTGTCTCTGTGTTTCAGTTTAATCTGTGATAATGTATTTGATTTGTTTTATCTTTGACCTACTAGTCTGCCCGGAATCATGTAGTGAAGGTCAAGATTTTTAGTGTAATCTGTTTTGTACATTTATAGTCTGTATACCAGAAAACTTCAATTGGGTGAAGCAGTGAAACAAAAACAAAATGAGGCAAAGAGGTGGCACTTTTGATGGTTGATGAGTGTAGGATTGCAGAGGTGATGATCGTCTGACTTTGCTTTATGATGGCTTTGCATTTCGTTTTGGAGCTCCGTTGCCTCCATTATTTGTGACACTGACAGCTCTTTGTACCATTGTTATATTTGAAGTGACTCCTGCAAACGTTTTCCGTAGTGATGCATCTGTACAAATGGTAGAAAATGTTGACATAGTGCATGTGGTATGCCAGATTTGTTGTGGTATAATAGAACTCTGGGTTCAACCAGAATATCTATAGTTAATATGCTCCTGAATCTGAGATAACCCTGAGTCTGTCTGGGCGGAGCTGAAAGTAATTCTTCAAAGGAAAAGTTTTAAATGGGAGGTTTCCTGAAAAAAGAAAGACGAAAAAACATAATTTCTCCATAATGTATTTATTAGTTTTACGTATAAACAGATTAGCAAACAGATGACATGATATATGTTTTATTATGCGAAGGCAACTTTTGACTTTTGAATGACCAATTCATTCTCTTTTTATTCAATCATTTATTTCTCGTGGGTAACAAGATCCTACGCTACTTGTATAACATGGCACCCATAAAATAGTTAAGAACTATATTTCGAAGAAACAAAAATGGATTTATCTGTAATAATACTGTTCGTTCTCTATTGATTATTGTTTCATTAATTCGTACAAATTAAATTTAATCTTCTCTGAAGTCATGAAAAATTGCATTTTACTTAGTAGTTCCGTATGCAAATACAAAGTGAATGATTATTATAAATCTTGTGTATTTACTCACACATTGAAAGATAAAGTGTTTAGAGAGACGCGACTGTTGGCGTTTATAATATAGATGAGATGAAAATAAAATGTTATCGCAACTGCTATTTAATAGCGTTCATGGGCGACACCAGAAAGGCGATCGTATTTAGCTCAGTGACTGACTTACATATTTTACAAGATTCTGTTTAAATGAAACCAACGTCTGCCTCTACAGTAACTGAACAGCGAATAAAATTGTTCCGGAAACTAATCTTCGAGATATTTGCATCACATGCACTGGCAAAAGCATAACCTCCAACTCTGGTGGCGGGGGTGTAAAGCAATCCCGTGTATGATAGAGGAACTCTATCCTTCAACCTCTCATTCATGGCACTTGGAATAAAGGGCTGATTGGAAATTGGTATTATTCCATGTCAGTGAGAACAATGGTTGGTTGGTACTGGAGCAGTTGGTTTTCCGTTCGCTGTAGGTCGTCGTCAGTGGCTATGTCACTCAGAGTGGCGCTGCGATGCGCGTTGATGCAGTTCAGCCTAAAATTACTATTTTTTTAATCGCTGTCTGTTATGTTGTTCAAGTCTATTTTTATTAAATAGAATAAGGAAATAAAGTTTGCAGCTCCTTCAACAAAGGTTTTGGCATCACTTGTATGAGTCTGTTTGCTGAAGTGTATATCAGTTCAATGTCCCGCAAAATAATGAAGGTTTCAAAGAATTTTTGTTGCGTGGAGACAAGCCGGGGAATAGTTGCTTCGGGTGTGAATTGCTTGGAGGGTTAAATTCCTTATTATTAACAGATGACTTAATTTGTTTTAAATCTTTGCTTTCAAAATTTCTATAATGTGATTTTATCACTCCGTTACATCAGTGCTGCGATTGTAGCCAGAGTCATTCATGGGGTTGGGATCCTGATTAGCGTCAAATTCTTAGGTAACGTAGTAGCTATTGCAAATATAGAATATCAGGCTCCGGTCTTGTGGCTTATAAAGACTATTATATTATAGTACTATCAAATTAAATAAATAATAATAACAACGGGATATAAACGTAGCACAAAAAAAAAAAGTAATAAACAAGTTTACTGCATTAGAGGGTTATATAACACGGGAATTATATTTCTGAACTGAACCCGATAGAGACGCAGTAAGCAAACTTAATGATCATAGCGCTACTCAGACCCTACCACCAACCCCGCAAGGAAGGCTTTTCTCAATAAACATCAGTCCTGCGGATCCGATTTCCTGATGTTACTCAAGTGTATCGCCGTATCTGCGTTAAGAAGGACATTTCTTGAGCTGAAGGGGGAAGTTAGTTACTATTACAAGATGGATGGGTGACGGTACTTGTTACACGATCAATGCGTAGTGGAATGTTTTAACTACCCGCTCTCCTGTCTATTCAATGTGGAAACAATTATCGCTGGGGTAAAATGTAGAGTTATATTGTACGTTGCAGTATATAGATATGATTTGATTTTTTTCTCTTTTACGAAATTTCCATTTAGTAAGCGATGATCATTGAAACTTTTCATCTTCATTCTTGGTATTTTTATTAATTTTCCCGTTAGTATAACCTTCTTGGGCATAATGGTATTCAGAAAGTGTGCAGTTGGTATCTAGTACCTTCTATCCTGTTTTTATTCTGGGTTTTATTCTGACCAGGTTTTGGCAATACCGATAGGCTTAACCAACAAACACTGACATAGGCATTAATTCTTTAAATTTGTGTTTTGATGTGCATGAGCCACAGAGGTGCACCTGGGGGTTACGACCTACGAATGGGGGTCATGTGGTCTCTAATATATAGGCTGATTGTTTATGATAACAATCTAACACTCTTTAAGCAGTAACAGTTTATTGCTCTCTGAGGTATTAGTTCAAGTCTCCTGTTAATAAATGAGTTGGAACATAGAACATGAACTATTCACATGGGCATTATAAAAAGACAATTCACTGTTAAAACTGAGACTTGAAGTATCAAGAACTCATTGATTTCCTTAAGTCGTGAGAGCAGTTAAACCTGTTGTGAAATCAAGACTTTGTACGCAGTTAGATAAGCTTGAAGATGAGTTGGTTAAAGATAATATTGCTTGTAGTGTGTGAATCTAGTTTGCATGATGTTGCCCATGTAAGAAGAGTGATATAGGCAAATTCAATCTTCGTAACAAGAGAACATACAAGCCAACTATATATTTTCAAGCTTGTTGTTTGATATTGTATTCTAAAACTCTGTTTAGAATCGTTTACTTTTAACAAATGTTTATTAAGCCGATTTGGTTTTGTCTGTTGTTACACCTAACTAGAAGAGTTATGTAAAGGTGTGAGAATGTTGCAGCATAGAAATTAATCCTTATACTTATCACGACATTCGGAAAATAGTAAGAAGAGAGAGAGAGAGAGAGAGAGAGAGAGAGAGAGAGAGAGAAGAGAGAGCGACAATTAACTGACAAATTCTTTGGCAGAAATAAGATACGATCATTGATCTCGATATAACATTTTCAAACATTCATCTGCTCATTTGTTGAACTTTGTTCCCTTTGAAAGCTGGGTTTATCAGATGCTGATTGCACAAAAAATAAAGTAGATTTGAAGTACCTAAATTCGATGAGTTTGGGATCTCAGGCAGAGAGGAAGTTGTAAATAATTCGAAGATACAAGCCGTTCCTTCAGATTTTCTTATCTTCACTCTTTTCAGAGTTCAAAAATAGAAATAGTTGGGAAAAGTACCTGTTATTACGGATAACTACTGCAATCTAAAACATATTGGTATGAAAAGATTTCCAAATGGTTGGTATATTAAACATTTGACAGTTGAGTTTAATTCTTTGAAACTGATAAAAGCAAAATTGTTGCTCATTAAGAATCATTGACTTGAGCATTAGT
This sequence comes from Macrobrachium rosenbergii, assembly GCF_040412425.1. Classification (NCBI taxonomy): domain Eukaryota; kingdom Metazoa; phylum Arthropoda; class Malacostraca; order Decapoda; family Palaemonidae; genus Macrobrachium; species Macrobrachium rosenbergii. The sequence continues at coordinate 28,425,408 of NC_089766.1, read as the reverse complement.
TTGAAAACAGGCGTAAATAGTTGTTTGTCATGTTTGTGTTGCCAGCTGTTCAGATACCACTATATGCAAAGTCTTCGAAACTCACCAAGTCAGCATATCCAAAAAAGCAGTCTTGTTTGCTTGCACTGATATAAACCTTGGTAGTGGTCAGAAAAGTGATAGATGAAATACCTGACGACATAATATCCACGCTGTCATTTACAAGACTGCGACATATCGTAAAATGGAAGCCACGTGTTGTTTATTAACTGGCAACGTGCCCAATAATATGAGTGATTTCTTAGGTCGAATTCCTGATCGGAACACCCCTGGTTTGTTAACCATGTTTCATCGTTATTTTCATTGGTCACTTTGGGCCATATATTTATTGGTTGAGGCTGATGTGAAGAGATCAACAGTTGTATCTGTGATAAAATACAGGCTTTGATTGTTGTTGAATAGTAAATTATTTAGGACATTGTTTTCATTCAAGGCGAGAAGAACCAAAGGTAAGACTAAATCCCTGGAAGCAGCGCTTAAAGACCTTCTAAGAAGGACATGAAAATTTACACATTCAGAGGACAATGATTTATGATCATGGATTTGTCTCTCTCTCTCTCTCTCTCTCTCTCTCATATATATATACTCTCTCTCTCTCTCTCATGTGTCCTTCTAGGCCCAGGTTCAGTCTCAGTGGCAGTTGGTCAGAGAATTTACTTTCTGGTGATAGAAATTCATTCCTCGCTATAATGGCAAGGTCTTCAGGTTCTTTCGTCACGTTGCCCGTTTATAATGACAGTCCGAAGCTGTGCACGACTGGCTCATCTTTCGCGCGCCGATCATCACCGGCACTTCAAACACTTTCAGTGTCAAAGCTGGTTTTCCTCCAGCTAAACAGTTCGGGCAATCGCTGTAAAGATGAACGCCACGACAAAAGCCATTATTGTCTGTTACTACTGTCGGCATTGTGCTTTCTGCGGGCAGGACGCACTCGTAGTTCACTCGAATTGTTCACGATACAGTAGCTTGTTCAGTTTTGCGATTACAGAGCAACAGTCGTCCAGGCGGATTCGGCGACTTCGGAAGCCATGCTGTCAGGGCATGCCGGTTAATAGCTGGCTGCGGCGTCGGTTACCGCTCAGGTGAGCCGCAGCCAGCCAACCAGCGCATGGCCGCCGCTTCTCGCGGTGTCGCCGAAACAGCGAAAGACCGATCAAATCATTTACGGCCGTCAGCGCCGCCGCCAGGTGGTATTTCCGTCGTGCCATGCGCGGCACCGGCAGCAGCGGGAAACCAATTATCTCAGCCGTGGTTACTTCGCGGTGAACTGATTCACGAGACATTATCTTCCTTCATCTTTCGTATTTCGGAGAGTTCGCGGCAAACATCAGTGATTTTCAGAAGATACACTGCCGAGTTTTATACTATTAGAGTCTTGTTAGCTTAGGCGGCGGTATTTGTCACAATCCTCTCCCATTAGCATGTGAGGTTACATCTGCGGCGTCAGGCCTGCAGTTCAGCCAGCCGGGATGAGAACTTTGAGTACAGCAGCAGTTCTATCAGCCAGCCTGTTGAAGAAGGCACCGATGATGCTGTTGCTGCCGCAGAGACATCTGTCGTGAGCTGGTGAGGCAGTCTCGCGTCTGGTGGCATAGCACGGTCACGGCCTGCTTGTCAGCATTGGTGGACTGTTTTTTGCACGACGCTGGTACTTCTTTGTTGCAGTACATTGCTTATTTTTGTAGCTAGATGACTTTGTTATGAGTTTCATTTTTTACTTAAGATTATTGCTTAATATTAATAAATCTATTTATAATACCTCAGATTTGTTACTTTCTCCTTTTGTAAGTGGAAGGTCGACAGTCAGAAGTAGCCCCAATATTACTTATCTGTATCCTGTGTATTTTATGTCGGTGTCCTCGTTCGTGACATGATCGCAGACAGATTAATTCGCCTGGCTGCGGAGTTTCACCACACAGTGGGGAGGTTGTTGTTGAAAAAAAATTTGCAATTTTTTTCAATGAAACATTAGAACGATGGGCGGCCTGGTAGTTTCAGTTTATTTGGCTGTCTTCCTCCTCTGCTTTGCGAGCAGTTACCAGATGGCGCCAACTTTGTCAGGTTTCGAGCGACCCGGCGACGATACAGTTACAGTTCCGATAAGGCCGGTGTTTAGCCTGAGCAGCCATCAACGAGCGCCAGCTTAGCGTCGCAGGCGGAGACCGTCGGGAAGTTTGCTCAGGTGCAGGCTTCGTGTCTCCGTAAAGCAGACGCAGCAGACGTCGCGATAATACGCCCGTTGTTGGTGATTGCCAGCTTTTTTGATAGCAAAATATTGCTTGAGCTTTGTAGCCTGTGTCGACTCGGCTCATTTACAGGATTTTCATTTATTAAGATTTTTATTAAGTTTAATATTAATAAAATCTATTTGTTAATAAATTTCGTATTTTGCTCTCCTTGTGTGCAGATTATTGTAGCAAGCCTCAATATTATTTCATTCATCTATGGCTTTCACGAAACACGAACGCAGACAGAGTCAGCTCTCAAATTTCTGCCGAGTTTTCACCACTGAGTGGAATATTGCTTTGGTGCACCTGTAATTTTTTCACGAGTAGGAAGTTGTTGGGACTGCTATGATAGTACCGGTAGCTCAGTTTGTTAAAGGTTCTCCTCTCCCTCTTGTTTTCACAGAAAGGGGCCATATCACGGCGCTCACCTTAGTCAGCTCGGGCAGCAGCAGTTTATCCGGCCAGTTTTTTCTCGGGATGAACTTACACAGCAGTCTGACTCTTTGGCGACAGCTTGGGCAGCCAGTGGCTTAGTCTCAGGCCAGCAGCACCGTCGATTTACGGTTGTTTGTTGGCCGCAGTGACTCCACGGTTTGTCAGGTGAAAACCGGCAGTCCTGGTAGCAGCAGATGGCAGCAGACGCCGTGATAATACACAGGACTGCCAAGATGGTTTGCACGACTGCCGCCGGTACTCCTCTTTGATATGTGCAACATTCAGCTTTCATTTTTAAATGCGGCTCCGATTCGGCTCATTTAAACATTATTTTACAGATTTGCTGTTTAACATTACCGAAATCCAGTTTTATAATAAATTCCGTATTTTTGTTTATTCTTCCTTTGTGTGGTGCCGACAGTTGGTAGCAGCCTCAATACATTTCATTCGTATTCGTGTATTTTTTCGCGTCAAACCGGTTCGCAATACCTGAATCCATACCCAGGTGAGTGTTCGGAGTTAACAGGAGGCAGTGGCGCCAGTTCAACACGTAATAGCCATTGTAGCAATATCCGTGAACAAACTGACGCACAGTACTCATCGTAATATCAAAGACTCCCAGACGTATGAATGTGCCAGTCCTTCCTCCTGGTCGGCGCAGCCATTATTGCACGGAGTTTACTGGCACATGTTACACGTCACGACAGTTTTTCTGCGCGTTCAGTTCAGTTGTTGCTCCTTCAAATTTATATTTACTTGAAAAAGTTTTATACCACATTAGACACTGGTATATGCTTGCCGTAAAGCCAATTGGCCATTTCAAATGCATCGACGAGCACCGATAGTAGGAGAAACAGCCTGGACACGGCCTGAAAGTATGCAGCAATAGTCCTTCATCGCTAGTTGTTCCCTGTTCAAATATACTAGTTGAACGTCATCATCTTCATGAGTTTTCGAAATGGGCCCTGTTGAAATACTGGAATGCAGCCTTCAGCACTTTGAAAACAATCTCATTTTCCGTCGTAAGTTTCAGCTTGTATTTTTTTTGTTAACAGCGACCTTGAGTCTGTTTTTAGTGTTGAGTTCTTAGCCTTCGAAAATGGGACTGATAAAGTCTTGAAACGTCAGCGAATAAAGTACTTTGAAATAAATGAGGAACTCTCCCATCACCCCTCTGCTCTGAAGCTGTCTCTGGCTCACTGCAAATCGCTCAACCTCACTATATATATATATATAGCATATATATATATATATATACATATATTATTACATATATATATATATATATATATATAGCAGTTATATATATATATATATATATATATGTATATATAGAGTATACATATATATATATAAATATTTTATTGAAACAATTTGTTTCAAATATATATATATATATGTATACATGCCCATATATATATATATATATATATATATATATAGATATATAACCTGGCTATATATATATATATATATATATATATAATGATATATATATATATATATATATATATATATATATATATATATATATATAATACATATTAATATATATATATATATATATAAATTATGTATTTATAATAATCTTATAACCAATATATATATATGGATATAGATAAAAAATACTATAATATATAAATAATGTCAATATATATATATATATGATATATATATTATATTATATGTATAATCAAGGACAGCAGGATAATATATATCTGGCTTTTTGAACCGATATATATGCTATAACCTTATATATATATATATATCCAGTTTATTTGTCTGGTACATATATATTATTTATATATTATATATATTTTATATATATATATATTCCTATAAAAGAACGTTTATATATATATTATATATATATATAGTATATATATATATATATATATATATATGTATATATATATATATATATATAGAGAAGACGCCGGTATATATATATATATTTACTATATATATATATATATATAATGGTATTTATATATATATATACGCTATATCTATATATATATATTTGCTGCAACGCCATATATATATATTAGAGTTTTAGGCATAAGATATATATATTATATATGTATATATATATGGGATAAGATATAAAAATGTGTTTGAATATATTGGGGACGGTAGGAAAATGAGTGTATTGGGATGTATATCGATTTAAATATACTAGGCTGGTCAGTTTTAAAATTTTCTAGTATTTTATGCAAAATTTTATAGAAATCCAGAAGGATATCCTCCCAAAAGGGAGTTAAATAAATTGCTGGCTAATCCAGTCCAGATAGAGTTGTTTTGATAGAGACAAAACACGATAGAGAAAGAGGTTGAGAGAGAGTTAAGTTTGAAGAGAGAAAACAAATGTCTCTAATTCTACACTCAAGAAAAGGACCCTGTTGTCTCCTCCCCAATTTAACAATTGCTGCAAAAGTCGTTTCCTTGAGACCAGAATTACTATCCCAAATTTGTTGTGTTCTATTGATAAAAAATCATGTGCCCAAGAGTGTGTGAAATAGTTTTATTGCAACTGTTTTCACAGTTTCAATGACCATTTTGTTAGACTGGCTAAAACAAGTTAAAGGCAAGAACATGCAGCCAATTTTTGTCATAGAATGACTCCTCTGAAAAGATGTTATTTGAGACTCTGAACTAACTATTATTTTATCTAGGCTGGTGGAAATGCCCCTTGAAAATATTTTTCCATGATACTGCAACGTCCTCTACTGGTACTTTACTTTGAATAAGTCCTTCGTTATGCCATCGCCTAGAATAAATATAAAAGTTTTAGAATACATAAATAATGAATCATTCCGTATTAAACTTAGATATCAACTCTGGCACAATCCATCTGGATCTCGTGTGGACTTGGAAACTATTGGTATCTGAAATAACCAACAAACTATGGACATTACTGTTGCAAATCTTTTAATGATATTTGTCAAACTCCTATGGACAACTGTTGCAAATATTTGAATGATATTTTGTCAAAAATGTGGAAGTGTATATCATTTAACGGTATATTAAATGGAAAAACTTTAATTAGAGCCATGATTGTCAATTAGATTGCATGTATTCTTGACAATGCGTGTACATACACTAATGGGAGCACAGTCCGTTGAGATACCTGTTGACTACAGCAGAAAATTATTTACTTGGTATGTGGTCAACTGTGTTGAGTTGCAACCATGACAGAATTGGGCTAAAGTAAAGGTAGCCTACGTAATCTCATACATGGTGTCAATCTTTTGGCTTTCCTAACGCTAACTACGACCAACCACATTAACTAACTACTAGATACGCAATTCCCTGTTCAAGATCAGGTAACTGAATTTCTTAGAAATGAGCCCAACCCGATTATTCCTGATACAATACAATGAATCCCTGTTTGAGTGAGATAAATAATTATAGTATGCTTCAGGATGGAATCTGCTGAATGGAAATAATCATTTAAAGTCTGAATTCATAAATACCTACAAGCAAATGTGACTTAAAAGGTATACAAGACTCAAATATTTAGGTATACAAGATATCAAACTCAAATATTTGGCATTGTTGATAATAACAGTAATGACATCTGTAAATGATAATCATGAAATAGCTGGACCATCAGCGCTCGAAAGCGGCCACGAATTTACAGCTTCCAGTATTTCCTTATAATGGCTGACATTGCTCATGAGTTATGGAAATCCGCTTTTTCTTTCTTTTACAGAGGACGTTATGTTTTTCTCTGAATTGCTTTGCATCTGTCATTTTATAGTGTGGCGTTCCTTAAGCATAATTAATGATGAATTTTCGTGAAATTTAATAAAGTGACATAAACTGAAATCAGCAAATAAAAAAAAATTGAAGCTCTGCTGGTAGTACAGAGAGAGAGAGAGAGAGAGAGAGAGAGAGAGAGAGAGAGAGAGAGAGAGAGAGAGAGAGAGCTTAGCAACGACATGCAAGGTTGCAATATATCTTAGCAGATAGTCTGAATCAGAATTCAGTATTCCAAGGAAAACTGTTCTTATAATAATTAATAGAGATACCCAGTGGAGGCAGGCAAGGAAGAGAGAGGCCAGGGGCTATGTGTCACTAAGAAGAGGTTTTGAGGCTCAGATATTAAAGTATGCAGCTTCTTCGTCATTCACTGTCGTGGCAGGTAATCAGTCTTGGCAAGCAAAATGGGGAATAGGCAGCTTTAACTGTGGCTCATTTAAGCTAGAAACGCACAAAGCACTGAAAAGCGGATCGTAGGTCTACAAAAAAGCACAGGACGATAAGAATTATGAAATATTTTACATTGCATGCACACTGACCCATGGATATGAAATTAACCATATCAAGGACAAGTAATTTTTTTTCTAACAGTCTGAGAAGAAGAAGACGAGAGAGAGAGAGAGAGAGAGAGAGAGAGAGAGAGAGAGAGAGGATGTGGATGTGCATACAAAAATTGCATTTCATCACAGGATTAAAAAATCTGCGAAATAAAAAGTTACAAAATTGGCCGCGACAAAAGTTTCTGCTGGAGGAAATTTTTTTTTTAGGCAGTTTTGTTGTCTTCCGGATCTGAGGCATCTTCACAGTTACATTCGGAGAAGTTGCTTAATTTCATTTAACTCCCTTTTGGGAGGGATATGCCTGGTTCAGTCAATGAACCTGCACTACGTTAAGAAATTGTTAAAAACTCTTTTGTTTTCTAGTATATTGTGTACACATGTATACATGCCCAATACACTCACCACACGTACACCCACCCACCCACACACACATACTCATTGAATATATATATATATATATATATATATATATATATATATATATATATATATATATATATATATATATATATATATATATATATATATATATATATATATATATATATATATATATATAGATAGGTTGAATTTTACGATAAAACCCAAGAGACAGCTTCAAACAGAGGCGGGGCGGGGAGGAGAATTCCTCATTCCTTTCAAAGTACTTTATTCAACTGACGTTTCAAGACTTATCAGTCCCATTTTCAAGGCTAAAAAATTAAAGAACTCAACATTAAAAACAGACTCATGTTAAAAACGTAAAAAAAAAAAAAAATAAAATTACAAAAACTGAAGTACGACAGGAAGGAACAAAGTTGACCAAAGAGTGCTGAAGGCAAATTCCGAGTGACAAGCAGGGTCCGGTTCGGCTTTAACGGAAACTCATGAGAGGTATAAAGGTGATGACGTGGACTGAGTAGTTAGTTGGGGAACAAGCTGCTTGATGAGAAGTGATTCCAATATTGCTAGTTGGCGGTCACTCGGAGCTCTGGCTATGATTTCAAAATGTTTGTAGTTGGTATCATATTTGCATTTCTTTGCGTGATCTCGTATACAAGAGAATTCGGGGTTTGATAATCTTTTACCCGTTCTATAACTCATCCTCGATGAGAGTCTAATCTCACCTTTAGCAACCTATGGGTCTCTACAGTAGATCTTGCTACGTGTGGAGCCGACGTACCTCCCCAGGTTACATCCGGGGCAATTAAACAAGTAAATGACTCCTGAGATCATCAAAGGGTGAAGACTCTCTTTATATTTGAATAGAGATCTAATTGTCATTTGGTTACAAGGTATTAATTTAATTCAATTTTAAGCTTAACTCTTTGTCTACCCTCTTCTACATTCCATCCCAAACCTGAAATACCAACGGTACCTAAACTACCTTTGTATGCAAATATTCTGCTAATTTACGATAAAAACTTCTATCGAGACTTACGGCAGATAATAGGCAAATTTCTACCCGCTATTGAATTCAGTTATAGAACGGGTATAAGACCATCAAACCCCGAACTCTCTTGTATACGAGATGACGCAAATAAATGCAAATAAGATATCAACTACAAAGGTTTTAAAATCATAGGCGGAGCTCCGAGTGACCACCAAAGAAGCAATATTTGGAATCACTTTCATTAAGCAGCTTTGTTCAAGAACTAAATACTCAGTCCACGTCAACACCTTTATATAAAGAGTTTCAACAGCTAAAAACAACCGGATCCTGATTGGCACTAGACTTTGCCGTCAACACTTTTGGTAAAAATTTGTTCCTTCCAGTCAACTTCTTGATGCTTGTAATTTTTATGTTAAAACTTTTCTGTTTTTAATCTGAGTCCGTCTTTGATGCTTGTTCTTTAAATTTTTAGCCTTGAAAATGGAATTGTTAACTCTTGAAACGTCAACTGAATAAAGTACTTTGAAAGGAATGAGGAATTGTATTCATGTTTGCCAATATATATATATATATATATATATATATATATATATATATATATATATATATATATATATATATATATATATATAATATATATATATATATATATATATATATATATATATATATATATATATATATATATATATATATATATATATATTTTCATGATATTGCCTTTGTAAATATATATCCTCCTATAATTTTGACATATTTACTTTTTTTCATGTGTTATGTATAATGATAATGATCGCTAAAGTGTCATATTTAGTTTGGCATCAGATCTCAAAAGAACTTGATTAAGTTACTTGATAGCGTAATTTAGAATTGTTATTATAATTTTAATAGTAATGTAATTTAGAACGAATATCTTTCTTGGTAAAAGCGTAGTATTTGAACACGTGTGTGTCCACCAAGGCTTGTTTCATTTCAGTTGTCAAAGTTCAGATAAGAGGACGCTTTGTTTTGGGATAATGATGACAGATTTGAAAACAAACGCCGATTCGTCCCATACGGGCTCGAGACGAGTGATTTCACGTTGTTGCATGTTCAAGTCACGTACGCCACTTGGAGAGAAAGAATACGTATCCTGATCAATTACGTCATGTTTTGTAAGATTGTATTCAAAACGTTTTGCTGGGATGACGTAAATTCCTTCTAGAAGCTTCTCCATTGTATCTCGCACTCAAAACGCTTTAGTGACGTCACTTCCCTGCTTCTAGAAGATCCTTTAGTATCTCGCACCCAAAATGCTTTAATGACATCATGTAATTGTTTCGTGTTTCTGGAATCCTAAAATCTATTTCATTCTGATTTCTGAGACCAGTCGAGTTGGTTCTCCTCTCTCTTTCTCTCATTCCTAATTAGGAAGAGATTACTTTTAACGTAATTTTTTGTGGTCACTTTTAACATTAACTTTGAGATCTGAATTTAGCAAAGTTATTTAGTTACTGCAACGGCGCCTGGTAAAAAGTGTGTATTGTGTCTCCACGCAGCTGCAGCAAGTGATTTACAGAGGTTTTCTGAAGTTGTGTAAGATAACGTGAAATTTTACTTTTTGATACCATGGTATGATAAGTTAGGAAGTTGTGGTATAAGTTAGAAATTTTGAACAAGTGAAATCATTATTGATAAATCTTATGTGTATTTTTGTGTGTTTTTCTCATTTACAATTTCTTTATATTTTCACATTTTTATGTTTGTGATGTAACATTTATTTACATAGCATTGTAAATATTTCTTGTGAATTTAACATTGCATACTTAATTTAACATTGCAATAACAAACTTCATTTATTGAGATTTTCTTTTAAAACTTGAGTAATTCTTGATAGTTTAAATTTTGCTTGATTAATTTAAATTCTTGATAAAATTTTTTGTGAATTAGATTTGTTTCATAATTTAATTCAAGAATTCATTGAGTTTTGTGTTATTTTCAACTAATAGTAAATTTTTCAGATTGTGAATTCTAATTAATTGTGAATTCTAATTATAAACTTTGAATTTAAAAATAAATTTTTGTATTTAACATGTTTAGAAAAACAGTGTTTCATTTATTGATCACAAGTGAATAGGATTGATTGTGTGTGCATAAGACAAAGTGATAAACATGTTTTGTTCTTTTAGTTTTGCTAAAGTGAATTAAGACCAGGGAAACAGTTAGTTTTTTGATGGAGTGATGCCCTTTTACTCTAGAAGATTTCTAGTTTAATTTTTTGATACCTCACACATATTCTGATGAACTTAGTTTGATTTTTCAAGTGATTGATAAATAAGTTTTTTCTTAAGGGATCACTGTTACCTTTAGAGTACTCAGTAGTAACAATTAATGTTATGAGAGTTCAGATATCTGGGTGAAGTGAGGTATATTTTTGAATCTTGAGATTAGTTGTGTAATAACCAGATACTTGATACGCATCGTGACATTATATTGTTTGGTGCCCAGAGACCCGTGAAACAAAACAAAATATCACTCTGGTTTATTGTTTATACTGGTGGTGTTAGGGATATGTTTTGATAGAAGAGTGACCACATAGTTATTTTTTGCTTTGTATTGTGAATTATTTAGTAGAGTAACTTAGAGAAAATGGCTCTGTTAAATGTTCAGTGGTTTTTAGCAACTCCTTCCATCCAAGAGTTATCTGAATCCAACCTGACTAAGGCACAGTGGATTGCTTTAGCAGTAGCATGTGGGGGTAATGTGTCTAGTGGTATGATTAAGGCACAAATCAAATATATTGCAATCCAAGCATTGATGGACTCTGGTAAAGTAGATGAAGAGTTAGGTGAGGCAGAAAGAAAAAATTGAATGCAGCTGAGGCAGAATTTACAGATAAACATGAACAAAAGAAAGAGAAAAGTGATGCAGAAGCAGAGATTAGACGTATAGAAGCAGAAGAAAATTTGATTAAGCTGAAGATACAGGCAGAAAGAAAAGAGAAAATAGGAGAGAAGAGGAAAGAAAAGGAAAGAGAAGAAGAAAAAGCAGCAAAGAAGAAAGAGAAAGAGCAAAAGAGGAGCGAGAAATAGCAAGACATGAAAGGAGATTTAGTTAATAAAAATCGATCCACATTACCTGTAAAACTTCTAACCCTACTAAAAATTCAGACCCTGTATTTGATGTAATAAAATGAGAAAGGTATTCCAAAATTTACAGAAGAAGCCCCCAGATGAGTTTTTGATCAAAAAAAAGTGGCTTCAGGTATGGATGGCAAAATAAATGGTCTTGTTACAGAGTGTTCTCATTGGTAAAGACAACAAGTGCCTATTTAGCCTTATCAGCTGATCAGTGTAAAGAGTACAAGGTACTCAAACACAATGTGCTACAAATTTACCAGATGACCCCTGAATATTATAATGAAAGATTCAGATCTTTGAGAAAGGATGACAAGATAACTTTCTTGGATTATGCTTACAAAGTAAGAAGATGTTTTAAACGATGGTTGAGGCTGCTAAAGTTAAATCCTCAAAGACGAACTTGAGGAGTTAGTAGTCCTAGAACAATACCTTAGAGGAATTCAACACATAAGAGCCTATTTAAGAGAGAGAGAGGTTAAAAACTGACAAAGCTGCTACATTGAGCAAAGATTTTAATATAATTTCTAGCAAAATAAATTATAATGTCAAATACCAGAACCAACAACGCAAAGGTTTCAGATCACATCCAAATTTCAGGAACATTAAGAAATCCTTTTAGTAGATATAAAATACAAAAAGTCAGGTAACATCCCTCAGCAATTGAATGTTAAATCCTCATCATCCAGTCTGTTCTCAAGACAGATACAGAAGACTAATGTTGTCTGCTACAAGTGTGGAAGAGTAGGACACTACAGTCGAGATTGTTATCATACACAACAGCAGACCAAACCAGTTGGTCAAGTGGTTAAAGGTAACCAGGTGAAGCAAACTACGAAGAGCAGTGTACCAACGACTGAGACTAAACAAGCAGAGTGTTTAGCAACCAGTGGAAATGTAACAAAGCAGTGAGTGGCTGAGCAGCTTGGAGGCTTTTAAGCCATATATCTCCTGAAGGTACGCTGACAACTCAAGGAGGAAATGACAGGTACCAGTCAAAGTATTACGTTATACGGGGCAGCTAACTACCATGTGTGTGGTAGTTCTGGTGCTCACCCACAGTTGGAGAAGAATCTCACCGGAGATTTAGTTATTTTGAAGGTGTATAGGCGGAGAAGAGGTAACTCCTATATGCCGCTTGCATTTGTCCTGGAATTGGTGACAGGAAACGTTGATTTTGCTGTAAAGGACTCACCTAGCTGTTGAAGGTGTACATGTTTTACTGGGTAATGAAGTTGGTGGTGTACCATTTGTTCCTTGTCCTGTAGTGACAGACAAACCGTTAAGGATTAGTCCTACAACGATTTAGAGAAGAAAACCCCACCTGTTTCCAAGTTGTGTAACTACCAGGAGTATGAAGAGAACTATGTCTGCAAGTGAAACGTCACTGAGGATTTATCTGCACCAGAAGAATCAAGTGAAGGATCTCTAAGCAGAAGAACTGTTCCAGGAAAGCAAGTTTCCCCAGTGTTAGTGTTAATGAAGAGATTTCAAAGAAGACGAGGATCCTGTTGTTATGAAGAGACTCTGAGTAGTCAAAGTGTTCCTGAAGATAGTAGTGAAACTTAGAAGTAGATGACAGAGATGTGGAGAGTTCAGCCCATGAAGTTGGTCATGACTAGAGAAAAGCTAATAAAACTGCAGAAGAGGGATACAACATTGGCTGATTTGTTCTTCAGAGTTGTTGATCAAGAAGAGATGCAACAAACCTCTACCTGTTATTATCTAAAGGAAGGATTACTAATGAGGAAGCATCGACCTGCAGATATCTGGAAATGCTGAATGGACTGAATATCATAAAAATTTTGATTCCATATCCATTGAGGAAAACAAGTAACATATGATTCTGGACATATTTTGTAATCAGGAAGACTGTTGAGAAATTATGAAGTATTTTTTCTGGCCTGGACTTCACAAGGATGTAAGCAAATTTTGCAGAGTGTGTCACACATGCCAGATAGCTGGAAAACCGAATGAAACCATTCAGAAAGCACCCTACAACCCATAGAAGTTAGAGGAGAACCCTTTATCAAGGTAATTATAGATGTGGTTGGGCCACTTCCGAAAACAAAGAAAGGAAATGAATATCTATTAACATTAATGTGTCCAGTGACTAGGTATCCTGAGGCGATTCCTGTAAGAAGTATAAGTGCAAAGGTAATTGCTGAGAAGTTGGGAGTTTTCTCCAAGTTTGGAATACCAGAAATTGTGCAAAGTGATAGAGGAACGAACTTTACTTCAAAATTATTCCAGGATGTGATGAACTTGTTAGGAGTAAAACAACAGTTATCAACTGCTTATCATCCAGAGACTCAAGGAGCCTTGGAAAGGTTCCACCAGACATTGAAAAGTATGTTAACTAAGTATTGTAATGAACCAGGAAGAGAATGGGATGCTGGTTTACCTTTAATGTTATTTGAAGTTAGAATGCTTATCAAGAAAGTATGGGATGTTCACCAAATGAGATGATTTTTGGTCGAGACATTAGAGGTCCATTGAAGATTCTTGCAGGAATTGGGAAGAAAAATCAAGAGGAAATCCAAGGAGAATATGTGAAGAACTTGAGGAAAAGGTTAAGAGAAATTAGAAAATTCCCTTTAGAAAATTTGAAAATAAGTCAAGAGAAAATGAAAAGAAAATATGACGCTAAGACTAAGCTAAGGAATTTTAGTATTGGACAGCAAGTTCTAGTGTTCTTACCAGTGAAAAGATTTCCCCTTACCAATAAGTTTCAAGGTCCTTATAGGATAATAGAGAAGTTAAGTGATAGAACTTATGTGATTGAAACACCAGGAAGAAGAAAACGACAGAGGAAGATACATGTGAATCTTTTTGAAACCTTACTTCTCAGAGACTAAAACTGAAACAGTGTTAATAACACAGACAACTTCAGTCTACAGAGGACGATGATGGCTACAGAGGGAGCTGAAAACAAGATGAACAATTCTTCAATATTAGAAAATTTGGAAGATAAACTAAAACATCTGAAGTGTTGAGCAAAGTAGTGAATTAAGTGAAGTTATTCAAAGTTTCCTGAAATTTTTGCAGATGTACCTAGGTGTACCAATCTGACAAAGCATGAGATAAAGATCAGAGAAGATGGAAAACCTTTTAAAATGAGAGCTTATCGCTTATCACCTTTTCATCGAGATGTTTTGAAGAAAAAGTTGAATATTTGGTGCAGCATGGATTAGCAGAACCCAGTTCAAGTCATTATAGTTCTCCTTGTGTGTTAGTGAAGAAACCAGATGGCTCATTTAGGATGTGTACTGATTATAGGAAACTGAATTCCATCAGTGTGGCTGACAATTATCCCTTGCCTGTTATTGATCAATTACTTGATAATATTGGGCAAGCCAAATTTGTTTCCAAGATAGACTTGTTGAAAGGATATTATCAAGTTCCCTTAGATGAGAATGCTAATTGCTATCAGCTTTCATTACTCTTTTGGACTGTATCAATACACTGCTTTGCCGTTTGGTCTGATGAATGCACCTGCAACATTCCAGCAGTGATGGATCAACTAATAGGATCAATAGAAGGAGTAGGTGTATACCTTGATGACATTGTGATTTATTCTAATACATGGGAAGAACATCTGAAGATATTAAGGAAAGTGTTCAAGAAACTCCTCCCAGGGGTAACAATCAACTTACAAAAACTGAGTTTGGAAAGGCAACTGTACAGTATCTAGGATTTGAAGTTGGAAAAGGCCTTCTCGCTCCTATTGATGCTAATGTAGAAGGTATCCGTAATTGTACCCCCTCCTGCTACAATGAAACAGCTACAAAGATTTTTGGGCATGGCTGGATTTTATCGCCGATTCTGTCCAAATTTCTCAGCCACAGTAGCATCCCAAACTGAAATTAACCAGTCCTAAAAGAAACTTTGATTGGACTCCAGAATGTCAAGAATCATTTGAGAAGGTTAAAGCCATATTAACTTCAAGACCAGTGCTTCAAGCTCCAGACTTTAATAAAAAGTTTGTGATACAAGTTGATGCATCCGACTGTGGAATTGGAGCTGTTCTACTTCAAAGAAGATGACAACAGAATCTTACATCCAGTATGTTTTATGTCTTCAAAGTTGAGAAAGCACCAGAAAACTTACTCAGCAATTGAAAAAGAAACATTAGCATTAATCACAGCATTGAAAAAGTTTGAAGTGTATGTATGAACTGACCTAGGAATGAAGAAATTTTAGTGTTGTCGGATCACAACCGGATCTCATTCATCAATAAGATGAAAAATAATAATGTGAGACTGACCAGGTGGTCTTTATGCCTGCAACCATATAATGTAATTTTTATGTTAAAACATTTCAGGAAAAGATAATGTCATAGAGATTATTTATCCCGTTGTGAATTTTGGGATTCAAAATGGAATAAGTAATCTTCTTGGGGAGGAATTTCATGATATTGCTTTGTAAGGAATGTATATCCTCCTATAATTTTTACATATTTACTTTTTCATGTGTTATGTATAAAGATAATGATCGCTAAAGTGTCATATTTAGTTTGGCATCAGATCTCAAAAGAACTTGATTATTACTTGATAGCGTAATTTAGAATTGTTATTATAATTTTAATAGTAATGTAATTTAGAACGAATATCTTTCTTGGTAAAAGCGTAGTATTTGAACATGTGTGTGTGTGGCTTGTTTCATTTCAGTTGTCATCAGTTCAGATAAGAGGAGCGTTTGTTTTGGGATAATGATGACAGCTGTTTGAAAACAAACACCGATTCGTCCTGGGAACTCGAGACGAGTGATTTCACGTTGTTGCATGTTCTTCACGACGCCAGTTGGAGAAAAGAATCCAGTATCCTGATCAATTACGTCATATTTTAAGATTGCATTCAAAACGTTTTGCTGGGATGATCTAACTTCCTTCTCTCTCTTCTCCATTGTATCTCACAAAAAATGCTTTAGTGACGTCACTTCCTGACTTCTAGAGAAGCATCTTTATTCTCACATTAAAATGAAATAATGACATCATGTAATTGTTTCAATGTTTCTGGAATCCTAAAATCTATTTCATTCTGATTTCTGAGACCAGTCAACCCTCAAGCAATGAATAAACAAAGGAAAAGATTAAAATTAACATAAAATTTTGTGGTCAATTTTAACATTAACTTTTGAGATCTGAACTTAGCAAGATTTAGTCTCAGTCGCCTGGTAAATCTGATTATGGCTAATAGCTGCAGCAAGTGATTTACAGAGGTTTTCACACATATTAACGTGAAATTTTACTTTTGATATCATGGTATGATAAGTTAGGAAGTTGTGGTATGATATAATTAGAAATTTTGAACAAGTGAAATTATTATTGATAAATCTTATGTGTATTTTTGTGTCACACTAACATGTTAACATTATATTTTCCCACAAAGTTTTATGTTTGTGATGTAACATTTATTTACATCTGTTGAAAATATTTCACAGATAATAACACTGCAAAAAATTTAACATTGCAAAACATTTAATGAAATTTTCTTTTTAAAACTTGAGTAAATTCATGACTAGTAAAATTTTGCTTGAAAATTTAAAATAAAATTTGAAATGGCAAATTTGTTTCATCCATTTAATTCAAGAAAAATCAAAAAGTTTTGTTTATTTTCAACTAATGGTAAAAACAAAAGTTCTAAATGTTTGAAATATGGTAAATAAACCATAAATTTAAAAATAAATTTTTGTATTTAAAAACGTTTAGAAAAACAGTGTTTCATTTATTGATGCCAATTCTATAGATTGATTGTGTCAAAGATAATGTGATAAACATGTTTTGTTCTTTTAGGTTTGCTAAAGTGAATTAAGACCAGAAACAGTTAATTTTTGATGGCAGAATTTTACTCAAAAAGATTCTATTTAATTTTTGATACCTCATAGCATATTCTGATGAACTTATTTGATTTTTCAAGTGATTAATAAATAAGTTTTTCTTAAGGGATCACTGTTAACTTTTTGGGAATACAAAGATTTTGTTATGAGAGTTCAGGTATCTGGCTGAGTACCATATTTTTGAATCTTGAGATTAGTTTCATAACCACACTTGTATGTTTTTGACATTATAATATATATATATATATATATTATGAATATATATATATATATATATATATATATATATATATATATATATATATATATATATATATATATATATATATATATATATATATATATATATATATATATATATATATATATATATACATATACTGTTAACCATGAAGCATGGAGCTAAAAACTAATGATACTCTAAAGCTTCAAAAAGAGCCCAAGACTGCACTATTGTGTTCTGGCACTCTACAGTAGAAGATAATGTAAAGTATAAATTACCACCAAATTAAAAAAAAATGTGTTCAAATTATTTATTCTTTGAAACTTAGATTCGATCATGGATGACAAGACTTCACCTGCACTGTCAGTATATTTTGAGATTGGTCTATGACTATTAGATTAATCTCGAAAACGGACTCACTATTGATTAAT
The DNA here is from genome assembly GCF_040412425.1 of Macrobrachium rosenbergii. Classification (NCBI taxonomy): domain Eukaryota; kingdom Metazoa; phylum Arthropoda; class Malacostraca; order Decapoda; family Palaemonidae; genus Macrobrachium; species Macrobrachium rosenbergii. The sequence continues at coordinate 28,407,401 of NC_089766.1, read as the reverse complement.
TGGTTACCGACTGATCAAAGCTTACTGGCCAGTGGGCTAGGTAACTTTACCTTGAGCTGTCTGCAAAAATGCCGATCGGAATTTTAAAGATTTTCTTCTCAAATCACTGCAATAATTTTAGATTTAAATATAAATTGCAACTGTGTCAAAAACAAAGCCTTCAAATGTCTTCATGTTGAAAATTATTAATCTGTGAAAAGTATTTCCATATTTGCTATTGACATTATCAATGTTATTGTCGCTGATTATAAAAATCATTATAAAAGAGATACAGTTTGATCTCCAACTAACACGAAATCACCACTGTAGAATTTCTGGGTAAAAGGAAAGATGAAATACAATGACGCTCAGAGAGATTCCGTCGCCCTAAGCTGCATTAAATACATCTTTGCATGAATAATTCAAGAGGAGAGTAAATAGAAATTAATTGGTTTGACATAGAACTAAATCTCTTAATAAAGAGTTATTCACGAAGCTCTGATGTCATTTCGGTGCTTGAACTCAAAATGCAATTACGGGCAGCGAAATGCAATTCATAATCCGTTTCCTTTCTCTGCTTTTTATCTTACTCAATTAAAAAAATATATATGTTTGAAGAAATTCCTAATGTTTTGTGGTAGAAGTATACAAGATCTCTCTTTTTTTTTTTTTTTATGAGGCTTCACCTATCTCTGTAATAAAGCTTCCTTTGGAAATATGGAGGAAGCCAAGGAATATACGAATAAGATGCCAGTAATAAAAAAAAAAGAGCAACTTGACTAAACACTGATCAAATTATAACGTTTTATTCGGATCACTCTTGTGTCAGAGCAGGTAAGCTTTTATTGAATAATGATAACTAATATAAACTATGTTTGCATTAGTATTATCATATTCTTATAATTCTTGATAATCTCCCCCACTCTCTCTCTCTCTCTCTCTCTCTCTCTCTCTCTCTCTCTCTCTCTCTCTCTCACACACACACACACACACACCACTTATACACACTTGCACACACACACAAAGACGAGCATACAAGCATCTAAACTGAAAACAAAATTCTCTTCAAATGAACAGCATCATCATTTTCCTTAATCTATCCTCATTGCCATTTTTAAAAAGGTAATTTCCTCGTGTTGCCTATTCTGATATTCACAGAAATATGTTGATGATAACGGGACTTCTAAGTAAAATTAGGAAAATCATTCTGCGATGATACATAATCCGTTCACTTTAGTGTTGCCGAAACGTGGAAATGTGGCCTCCGATGTGGAAATTTTGAGGCACAAGATGATTGGGTGCAGAAGTGAGGGTCTTCATTTTACGGTCTGCCACACCAAGTGTGGAAAAAATTTCCACGCCCCTTTTAGGGGCTTATTGTGGTCAGATATATTAGTTTATCATATTATATGATTCACTGACCTATACATAATAATGACTGAATAAAATCCATCAAAGAATGAGAATGGTTGTTTGCACGGAATCATGAAGCAGCAGAAGCTGATCGAACGATGTCTTGATTGACACGTCGAATGAGACGACAACGGTGACAGCAGCTTTAGGTTCCATCTAAAATAAGGTAACACAAATCTACTTAAAATTGTTTTAATAAATGTACAAAGTGATTGTGATTAACTTAAGTGAAGTTTATGGGAAATGATCTTTAGACTGTGAAGGAAAGCATTATTGTTTTATATACGTTAGATTTTACCGATGGTGAATGAGTTTAAAATTTAAGCCAGCGCGGAAGTCACTAGCCAGTGGTGTGGAAATGCGGCAACACTGGAACTTCACTTACTCAGGCTTCTTACTATGAAAACCTTTATTTTTCAATCTCTCTTTATCAGGGAGTATTAAGTTATGTATAACATTAGAGGAACATTCAAAATGCATAGAGTACTAAAATGAAAAACATTAACCAGGCAACATAACTGAAATAACGCTCTCTACAGTATTAATAAGGAGAAAAAACAAAACTTGCGCAAGATTCGACGACATAAATATGAAAAAGCGAAAGTGTTAATGCTCGCAGAAGAGAAGGCCTACAAAGAAGTCATCTGTGAACTGTAACCGCGGGGTATAAAGGCATTTCAGAAATAATCAACATTTCCTTGACAATAAAATTTCTCCGTTTCTCCGTCTCGCGGCCAAACCCGCTGAATTATGCTACAGAATGCATTCTATCTGCATAAACTCTTCGGTGAAAGGCAGCAAATCTCTAGCAATAAGGCAATAACGCTGAAGCACAATAACAAAAGGGCTGAGAGAACGACAGTGGATGACGATGTATTTTTTCTTCTATAGAGCAATTATAAACTTTTACTCACAAATTTCTATAAAGAATATATCAAATATGATTTAATATTCTAGATTGTTAACTCTCTTACCACTAGCTAATAACTTCCACAGTCATTGACTTTATTTTCATAAAAAACTGTTGTTGATGAAGTAAATTTACTTTTAGATAAATGCTGACATATATACGTTATTAAAATCGCATGCCTTTACAATCACGTTTTGTATTTTTTCGTAATCAGTATGATAAGATGGTTTGAAGTTGGTTATTTACATAAATGGTCCATATATTGTCTGTATTTCAGATATAACTTCCCAACAGTTATATATTTTTACTGGGACGCCCTAAGAACAGATCCAGAAAACGTTATAAAAAGAAAAAAGACGGGAAGACGCTGATTGATTTCGATGGATGGTTAAGTTGAAACACCAGCACAGGCTCTTTCTCCAGGAGCAGCCTTTAAGAGGCAACAACAATGAGCAGGCGTTGTTAATCAGTTCACCGGGCGCAGAAATCTTGTCTTAAAATCACGCTTTTCTTATATGGGCTCTGGAAGTGGCCCCTTCAAAAGCTAGACATGGAACTGATCCAAAGTTACAGTGTATCTATGCCAGATAAGTTTACCCGCATCAAAGTATTATTAAGAATAAAGTCATTTGGTATTTAATGTTCCAGATTTCAGTAATTACAGTTTGGAATACATATATAATTTTAGGTCCAATAAGAAAATTGAAGATAAGTTGCTCTATCACACTTTAGCTATTTTCTGAAACAAACAGAATCTCACATATCTTTACATGTAAGCAATTAATCCCTATTACCGCTCTTTGTATTCGAAGGTCTAGATCAGGCAGTTGCCACACAACCACGGGAACAGGTATGAGGTTATCCTCACGGCAATTACTCTGTTTCACCGGAGACTGAACACCAACTTCTTTTTTATAGAAACAAAATGACGGAGGTGATTAGTATTCAAAGTGCATCATTCCAGGTATGTGTAGGTTAGAAAAAATTCGCATAAATAAAATTTTCCGATAATCAACTTTTTAGTACAGTGCTTGTCTGGTCTTTATTTCTTTGAGTCATAATGAAGTTTTGTTTTTTATTCTCTCTGAATTACTTTAACACTTCACTCTGAACAGGTTTAAGAAGCACGAACGAAACTGATCAACACTTTCCCTTTCCCTCCTCATCTGTTATCATTTCAGACATGGCGAGGACTCTTGAATTACGTCAACAGACATGAAAAACTTTTTTTGTTTTATGTTTTTACGCCTATCGATCTCAGGCACTGGCAAATTCTTTGTGTTCTTTTTGTAGATGTTCTGATACAAAATATCACCAGTAGCAAAATCTTCAAATAATCACTAATGCTCGACACAGTTATTAAAGGAACATCTCTATGCTGCTTCTGTAAGGAAATATTGCATTAAAAGACAAACAGTCCTTGCATTTCTAATATCAAATTCAAGATTATTACGAGAAAGTAAGAATACCTTAATTTAACCAGACCACTGAGCTGATTAACAGCTCTCCTAGGGCTGGTCCGAAGGATTAGCAACGGGACCTACAGCTTATTGTGGAATCCGAACCACATTTACCACATTATAGCGAGGAATGAATTTCTATTACCAGGAATACATTCCTCTAACTCTTCATCAGCCGGCCGGGGACTCGAACTCGGGCCTAGCGATTATTACGAGAGAGAGAGAGAGAGAGAGACAGGCCTGTTATTGTATAAATCATTGTCCGAAGAAAATTTTCACGGGTCTCTTCTAGAAGAAGTTCCCGGCGCCGTTTCTCCAGTGGATTTGGTTTTCCTAATTTTCTTTGGTTCTTCCCTTGCCTTGAGATTGAAAACTTAACGTCCTAAATAATTTACCATTCAACAACAGTGTTTCCATTTTATCAAGGTGATCAATTGAAACATTCCTTCTATTAACAGCTTCCTCAACCAAATATATGGCCCTTGTATGACCACGAAAATAACGATGAAAATGTTTTTATGCCAACAAAACCAGGGGTGCTCCGATCAGGAATTCGACCTAAGAAATCACTCATATTAATAAGGCTGTATTGCTTAGGTTACTAAACAACATGTAAATGATATGTCAAAGTGTGATGTAACATGTCAACTGTATTTTCATCGATGTTCAGATTTCTTCGGATCAATTTCCACTGCATGTTTATACTATGCATGTGTTAAAGACCGTTTCTTTGGATATGCTGACTTAGGGAGTTCTAATATTCTACAGGTAATATATCTGGAACAGCTGGCAACATGAAACAAGTATTAAACAATTATTTTATGCCTGTTTCAAATGAATGCTCAAGTCGAATGATTCTTAATAGCAACAATTTTGCTTTATCAGGGCTGAAGAATTAAATATACCTGTCAATGTTTTTAATATACTTAAAATCTCATTTGGAAATTATTTACAATGAATATGTTTTAGATTGCAGTAGTTATCCGTAATAACAGGTACTTTTTCCTAACTATTTTCATTTCAAAGAACCTGAAAAAGAGTGAAGATAAGAAAATCTCAAGGAACGGCTTTGTATTCTCGAATTATTTACAACTTCCTTCTACCTGACATCCAGTTTAATGATGCGTAGGGTACTAAATTCTACTTTTTTATTTTTTGTCCAATTGTTAATCTGATAAACCCAGCTTTCAAAGGCATAAAGCTCTTAAATAAATTGAAAAGGATGAAGGTTTTGGTGCACATGTGTTTTAGTGACTAATGATTCACATTCCCATTTCATTGTACATCTTTGGTCAGCTAATTGTCACTCTCTCTCTCTCTCTCTCTTTCTCTCTCTCTCTCTCTTTCCTTACTATTTTCCGAATGTCGTGATAAGTATAAGGATTAATTCCATGCTGCGTTTATTCTCAATACCCTTTTAAAGAGAAACTCCTTCAGTTAGGGTGTAATTGCTTAGGAGAAAACCTAAATCGGCTTAAATGAGCATTTGTCAAAAAGAAACTATTCTAAAGTCGAGTTTTGAGGAATATGTATCACCAATAAGTTTGAAAATATATAGTTGGCTTGTGCGTTCTCTTGTTACGGAAGATTGAATTTGTTTAGCATCACTCTTCTTACATGCAGCAACATCTGGGAATCAGATTCATCAGTGATGTCTGCTGCTAACATTATCTTAACCAAATCATCTTCTGCTTATCTAACTGCGTAAGAAAAGTCTTTTGGTTTCTGTTGAATAGGTTGACCTCGCTCTCAATGACTTAAGGAAACTAAATGAGTTCTGATACATCTTTCACAAGTCTCTAGTTTGACCAGTGAATTGTCCTTCTTTTTTTATAATGCCCACGTGAATAGTTCCGTTCTATGTTCAACTTCCATTTGTCAATAGAGACTTGAAATCATTACTCTTAGATAGCTAACAACTCTGTTACTGCCAAAGAAAATATAGATTTGTTATCATAATAACTGGCATTTTATGGAGGTATTAGAGACCACATGACCCCCATTCGTAGGTCGTAACCCCCAGGTGCACCTCGGTGGCTCATGCACATCAAAACACAAATTTAAAGAATTAATACCTATGTCAGTGTTTGTTGGTTAAGCCTATCGGTATTGCCAAAACCTGGTCAGAATAAAACCCAGAATAAAAACAGGATAGAAGGTACTAGATACCAACTGCACACTTTCTGGCTATTACCAAAGACATGCCCAAGAAGGGTTATACTAACGAGAAAAAATGAGCAAAATACCAAGAAATGGTATACAAAAGCCAATGATCATCGCTTACTAAATGGAAATTTCGTAAAAGAAAAAAAAATCAAATCATATCTATATACTGCAACGTACAATATAACTCTACATATTACCCCAGCGATAATTGTTTCCACATTGAATAGACAGGAGAGCGGGTAGTTAAAACATTCCACTACGCATTGATCATGTAACAAGTACCGTCACCCATCCATCTTGTAATAGCAACTAACTTCCCCCTTCTTAACGCAGATACGGCGATACACTTGAGTAACCTCAGGAAATCGGATCCGCAGGACTGATGTTTATTGAGAATCGCCTTCCTTGGGGGGCGGTGGTAGGGTCGAGTAGCGCTATGATCATTAAGTTTGCTTACTGCGTCTCTATCGGGTTCAGTTCAGAAATATAATTCCCGTGTTATATAACCCTCTAATGCAGTAAACTTATTTATTACTATTTTTTTTTTGTGCTACGTTTATATCCCGTTGTTATTATTATTTATTTAATGTGATAGTACTATAATATAATAGTCTTTATAAGCCACAAAACCGGAGCCTGATATTCTATATTTGCAACAGCTACTACGTTACCTAAGAATTTAACGCTAATCAGGATCCCAACCCTATGAATGACTCTGGCTACAATCGCTGCACTGATGTAACGGAGTGATAAAATCACATTATAGAAATTTTGAAAGCAAAGATTTAAAACAAAATAAGTCATCTGTTACTAATATGGAATTTAAAACCTCAATGCAATTCACACCCGAAGCACCTATTCCTTGGCTTGCTCCCACGTAACAAAAATTCTTTGAAATACATTCATTATTTTGCGAGACACTGAATTGATATCCATTTCAATAAACACTGATACAGGTAATGCCAAAACCTTTGTTGAAGGAGACGCAAGCTTTATTTTCTTATTCCATTTAATAAAAACAGCCTTGAACAATATAACAGACGGTGATTAAAAAATATAGTAAATTTTAGCACGAACTGCATCGATCAACCATCGCAGTCACTCTGAGTGATACAGCTTAACTGACGGACGACCTCCACATGAACGGAAAACCAATCACCCAGTACCAACCAACCATTGTTCTCACTGACATGGAATAATAATTTCAATTTCCAATCAGGGCCCTTTATTCCGCGCTATGGAATGAGTATAGGTCATTGTATGATAGAGTTCCTCTATCATACACGGGATTGCTTTACACCCCCGCCACCAGAGTTGGAGGTTACGCTTTTGCCAGTGCATGTGATGCAAATATCTCGAAGATTAGTTTCCGGAACAATTTTATTCGCTGTTCAGTTACTGTAGAGGCAGACGTTGATTTCATTTAAACAGAATCTTGTAAAATATGTAAGTCAATCACTGAGCTAAGTACGATCGCCTTTCTGGTGTAGCCCATGGACGCTTTTCATTAAATAGCAGTTGTGCAGACAACATTTTATTTTCATCTCATCTATATTATAAACGTCAACAGCCGCGTCTCTAAACATTTATCTTTTCAATGTGTGAGTAAATACATAAGATTAATGCATAATCATTCACTTTGTATTTGCATACGGGAAAATCCACTAAGTAAAACGTATAGATTCTCATGACTTCACGAGAAGATTAAATTTAATTTTGTACGAATTACTGAAACAAGAATAATCTAAATGGAGACAGAACGAACAGTATTATTACAGATAAATCCATTTTTGTTTCTTCGAAATATAGCTCTTAACTATTTTGAGGTGTCAGCAAGGCCAAGGGCAAGGAAGGGGTAGGATCTTGTTACCCCATGAGAAATAAATGATTGAATAAAAAGATAAATTAATTTGCTCAATCAAAAGTCGAATGTTATTTTCTGTATAATAAAACAATATATATTACGTTCATTCTTTTTTGTTTTGCTAATCTGTTTGTGGTCATGGGTAAAAATTAATGAAATACATTATGGAGAAATTATGTTTTTTCGTCTTTCTTTTTTCAGGAAACCTCCCATTTAAAACTTTTCCTTTGAAGAATTACTTTCAGCTCATTCAGACAGACTCAGTAGGCCCTCAGGGTTACCTCAGATTCAGGAGCATATTAACTATAGATATTCTGGTCGAATCCAGGAGTTTCATTATACCCACAATGCATCCAGTATTACCATAATTATGTGTTCGAACATTTTCTACCGTTTTTGCAAATAGATGCAATTACTTAAGTGAAAACATTTGCAGGTGTCACTTCCAAATATATTAACAGACAAAGAGCTGTTTCAGGTAAGGTCACAAATAATGGAGGCGCAACGGAGTCTAAAACGAAATAAAGTTTAATACAAAGCAAATTCAGACGATTACTGCTCCTCTGCAATCCTACACTCATCAACCATCAAAGTGCCTATTCTTTGCCGCATTTTTGTTTTTGTTTTACCGTTTAACGCAATTGAATTTTTCTGTATACAGACTATAAATGTTTAAACGAGACAAATAACTAAAAATCTTGACCTTCACTATACATATTCCATGTACAGACTAGTAGGTCGAAAGATGCAAAATAAAACTATACATATTATTATCATAAAAGACTGCAATGAAACACAGAGACAATTCGAGAAATGAAAGAAAGAAGAAATCACACCTGGAAAATCCGCTTCAGTACATTGATATTCGCCATTATTCAGAATTAAATATTTACGAAAGGACAGTTTGTTGCTATGAGCAAAATATGTTACAACTTCACCGTTTAGGAACTTTACCATTTTTCCTTCTCACATCTTGTTTGCTTTCCTAATCGAAGCCTCCTCTTGAAAGCTATTATTCTTTTTGTCTTGTAGCATTATCATTATACTAGTCCTATTTCCTTCCTCCAGAATCTGTGAGACTTAAAAAAAAAGGAAAGCAAAGTGGAAGTTTTCTATCGAAAGAAGAAACTAAAACTTCGTTCTCAAAACAGCGATTTTTTTTAACTATGATGAATTAGATGTTGAGAGCTCCTCATCTGTACGGCTCATGAGGCCCATCAAAAATGGCTTATCTTAAATGAGAACGCTTTTCCATTACAATGGCTCCTGGTTCTAGATATCTGGGTACGGAAGAGGTTTTTACTTACCCTATACATTCTTTTTAATACCAACTTTAAAATTGCAAGAAATTATTATTATCCGTAATATTATAAATTACATTATTGGAGGAATGCGGATTTTGCTAAGAGCAATACAATATATTCTTTTTAAATAAAAAGATTACTTTCATCAGCAGTAATTATTTTAGAATTAATGTCTGAGATGATGGTATTTTGATAATTAGTAGTAGCTTTATATATTTGAAGGTATCAGGGTAGACGACAACTATTCGTGATTACTTGAAATTAAATGTGAGCGAATTTTCATATGAAATGATTATTGTTTGTGTTAGACCTTCCAGCAGTCTTGCGTTCTTTCAGAAAAAAAAAAAAAAAAAAAAAAAAAAAAAAAAAAAAAACTGTCGGCTGGTATAGCCGCTGCCTTGCTAACAGCACACCCACTTTCATAACGGTAGGATGCCAGAGCACGATAATGAAACTTTCAGTCTTGGTGGGCGTTGCTATGCTCTCTTATGTACGTTATTTCTACTTTTTTGCTCTAGTTGCTAATTGTAATACATTATTCTCTATAGCCCATAAATTGTGGCATCTCTGAAAATATAGTATTTAATCTTATGTAAATGGTCTGCTACTGTGCACTTCGTAGCCTGTGCGGTTTTTTTTTTTTTTTGTGTGAATATTTGAAATATATATTCAAAGTCCCTCGATATCTATTATTATTATTATTATTATTATTATTATTATTATTATTATTATTATTATTATTATTATTATTATTAAACATTTTCGATTCACGTAAATTTGTGAAGGGGAACATTTGAATTTTTGCTAACCACTATCATAGGTTAAAGTAACCACTGAATCTGTTCCGAAATTCGTTTAAAAACTTTTGCGAAGTCTGTCCATTGAAGCCAAACTTCTTAGTTTAAATTGACGATGGATTTTAGCAAAAGTTTCCTCGGTTTGGTTCTTTCTTCTACCATCCTTTTTATGCTTAAAGCAAAAGCTCGTCTAAATTTCACCAGACTATTTTTCCTAATTGTAATACAGTTTGGAATCCTTTTTCAATTCTACTATTTCAAGTTGGGTATATTTTCAAAACAGGAAAAAGAACTTGATTTATTTTATGCACAGAATGCAGTTTTTTTTATGTTCCTTACTTAGAGCTTCTGGAAAAATCCCATGTAAAACTTAATGGATGAAATTCCAAAATAAAATGAATATTTTATTTTTTTTTTCTATTTTTATCTTTTCAATCATTCTAAAATATTACATGAAGTGACTTTTCAAAATCATATCAATTTTGCAGTGTTACACAAGTGCTGCTGTTTTTAATGGCGATTATAATTCAGCTTTTCAAAACAATTTTTACTGCAAGGTTGAGAAAAGAAGTCATCGGTGCTTTAGCATAATCACAAATGGAGATACATTTCTTCAAACGAAAGGATTATTCAAAGAGCGCCTTTCTCATAGCAGTCATGAAAATAATGTATTCAGCTTTTATGGTAAAACGTCTGAGGATGACCTCGATCTTCCTTTACAGGATTTCTTGAACCATAATGGCTTCTTTTGATCTTGGGGTTCTGAGGATATCCCGTGCGGCTCAGGTGAAAATCTGAGATATGATTTTGGGATGATGTTCCTACCCTCCTCACATTTTACTGAATGTTTGTCGTGAAAACATTTCTACATTTTAGCATAAATAATTTTGCATGTTCTTAATCAGCAATGTAAGCGTTTCAAAGGTGAAATTAAATATCGATAATATTCATGATAATAAGTTACAAAATATGAATCAATTCAGCTCATATTATGGATGGAAATGGAAGTTTTTCTCGTGTCTGGACAAAAACTGTAAAGTTAATATTTACACAGAACACAAGATTCTAAGTTTCATCTTATTCCGCAGTGATTGAGAAAGTCGACAGATAAAGAATAGCTTGAAATGAATAAATTACACTATAAATAAAAGAGAATAAAGCAGCATAAAAATGTATAAGATATTCACAGGTGAACAGTGTAGTTTTCCGTTGATGTTAATGAAAACAATTATTCATCAGTTTCGACAGGGGTCAAATAAAGTTTGTTCCAAGAAACTGCATTTGTGCGTATGTATGTGATTATGTGTGTGTTGTTTGTGTCTGCGTGTTAGGAACTGTAACATAAGTTTATACAATTAAAGAATCTCCGTTACAAGATCGTTTATATTGGAAGTGCAATTATAAAGATGCCCTTTAAGATCTGCAGTTTTTTCTATGTTATGTAGTCTTACGCTTTGATCTGAATTACTTATCCGAAATGTTAAAAGACCTTATGTGTGAGAATACAAGCAGTTCATAAAAGAAATGAAAGCACAGATAAACAGATAAGAGAAAGAATGCTTGTACTTCCACAGAGCGAAAATCTCTGAATCACGAACAAGACAACGACGTAAATTCTGCCCACATTTTATGAGTATCTTCCTATGAGACACTTTTCACGGAAAATTTAAGACACGATAACTTCAAAGGGAAGATGGAACCAACGCTAAATTTGACGAAAAAACAAAAATAGAGGTACAGGAGGAGGTAACAAAAGTGGAGGCATAAAAACAAACGGCAGACAGAAGGTCTTCCAGGGACTTTTTCGTTTCGTCCTTTTCATAGCGTCGCTGTTGTTCCATTTATTTTAGGTCTCCTTTCGTGTGTGTCATTTTTTTCTCACTTCAATAGAACCCAGTTCCTAATTTCTTACTTTTGTAGTCAGTTCTATTATATTGGTGCTTTACAGATAATAATCGTGGCTTATTTTGACAGAAATTTAATGTTCACTGGTTGGATAAAATTTAATTTAAAGCATGGCTGTTTATCGCCTAGTCACTGAGAGATTCATTTACTGTTGTGAAAGATTTTGCCGCCTAGCGTGAAAGGTAAACGAAGAGCTTTTGGGAGTGTACGTCTAAAAAAATATAAAATGGAAAAAAAAAAAAATAGACGCTTGTGTTGACATTCGAACAGTTCTTTTTCACTCAAATGTTTGAGTGAATGAGCAAAACCATCTTAAACACCGAATGATCTGTTCCTTCTTGATTGTGTGTCAGGCACTCCTCAGGTCGTGAAGTGAAAGCATTTTATCCTTTCTAATCCGAGAGCTCGGCTCTAACACATACACACAGATTCATACAAATTTACTCTTATTTACTTATGTAATTTGAAGGCGAACAAATAAGAAACAAGTCTACTGTAATCAAGTAGCGGCTTTCACTGCCATTTTGATGATTATTATATTCTTATCACTTACCATGCCAGCAATATTTATGTAACTTGTAAATTTTTATTTCATTATTTTTTCAAAAACAGTAAAACTTGAAGTATGCTGTCTGTGTAACTTAATGGCAAGTACCTTTATGTTGTGAAGAATGCCAGGAATTGATTGGAAAGGTTACTTTAGAGTAAACCAAAATTTTATAAAGTGACCTGTACCTAACATTAATACGACCTTATTTCCCTACATACTCAAAATTACTTTCATTTTGCCAGCAACAACCTCTGCGATAATGTAAACATTCTCTAGTGCACCGCAGGTTACCATAAGGACAAAACTTATGAACAGTCAAAAACATGTTTAGATAGTGTTATTTCAATATTCTCTTATTTTCCTTAATCATAACGTTCCATCAGATCTTCTTGCAGCAGTTCCCAGTCAAATCCTAACAGAGACTACAGGAATGTCCACCAAAACGTGGTTATACATAACGCCCAATTCCAACTGCCCACGTTGGAATGAGGAGCTGTAAAACTAGATTCCGCTTGAGCCTTTCAACAGCACTGACCCTTAAGGTGAGCTGGAAAAATATCAAAGGTTGATTTGATTATTTCCTCTGAAGGCTGAAATCAAATTCTACAGGGTTTTCGCCGAGGATTTCAAACTGCCTTTGCATTCAGGAGCAAAGACTTTTGAGACCATTGCAGCATTTTCTGGCATGGTGGTGTTTACTGATAGCCATGGACAAAGATAGTAGTTATAGGATAACTACAGTAGTAGAAACAATTTACATTTGCATTAGCCTATAGTGGGTTTTATTTGACATTTGAAGTTTCTGTCGTATTGCTGTGATTGCATTTCTTGCAGTGCAACTTTGTTTACTTGCATCTGTGAGTAGAGTTTCGTCATAATTTTTTCTTGTTTCGTTTGATACCATGTCGTATTTTATAATGGGAAAATGAACTATCAAGAATCCATATAAGAATGCACTTACAGACAAAAAGTAAATGAAATGCGAAAACGAGAAACTATAACTACTGTTGAGTGTAATGGATGAGTTTAAGTTTAATAGTGCTGTGGCTAACTTTTTTTTTATTTTCCATTATCCCAGTTTCCTTATTATTATTATTTAGAAAATGCTATAAGTAAGTGTAGTGAACACCCAAAAATCTAAAAGACTCAGTCGTTTTTGTTTAAAAAGTGTATTTAATAATTTGGAATATCTTTTTGTTACTCTTCTCAACCTTTCCTTCTCTCATTAAGCTATTCGAGTTTTGAAAACAATTTATTTTTTCAATCTACTAAGATTTTAAAGTCAGCGTTATGATATACATGTTATGTATTTATTATGAGTTCAGTCGAGCTTACGTATTCGATAAATCCAGCTGATGATATAAGAAATATTAACATATAAGTATAAGTATACCATAATGAGGCATTATGGAATATAGGAAAAGCCTGTGTCGGTTATCATGAACATGGTTGAAGGCGCATCTTGTAAAGTGATGGTTGATGGGTATTTGAGTGATCCATTTGAAGTCAAATCTGGTATGATTCAGGGTGGCATTCTGTCTCCTCTGTGGCTTGTATTGGTCGTGCATTACGTTATGAGAATAGTTAAAAGAGAAACGGATGCATGTATACTCTGGGGAGAAAATGCGAAACTTCTTGACTTAGATTGTGCTGATGATGTTGCTCTGGTCTTCGAGGGACCAGAAAGTATGCAGTCTGTTGGATTGTCTAGTGAGTGAAGGTCGAAAGATTGGTTTGGTTATTAATAGTGGAGAAACTGAAATCATGAATATGAATATTGAATATGCACATGATTGCCTGTTTGAAGGCTTGGTTATTAAGCAAGTGGATAAGTTTAAATATTTAGGTACTTTTTTAGATAAGGATGGTTCTCTGAGCACAGAATTTATGGAAAGATTGAAAAAGGCTCATCAGGCAATGGGAATGCTTACAAAATATTTGGAATAATAGAAATATTTCTGTGCACACAAAACTCAAAATTGATAAGGTTATGGGTAGGAGTCTTTTGATTTATGGGCATGAGTCATGGTACAGTACAGTGACTTCGGATAATAAATTCTTAGCATTTGAAAATAAGACGCTTAGAAGAATATTAGGAATTAATTGTAAGGATAGGATATCAAATAACAGAATTAGAGAAGTAACGGGGGTGCAGCCGGTCGACGAGTATGTTAGATTCTCACGCTGGAAATGGCTAGGCAATGTGCATAGAAGACAGGGAATAGTACGAGATACACCTGGGTGGGTTTCCCTTGACAAAAGAGAAAGAGGTAGGCCAAAGGAGACATGGCTAAGAACAATAAGGCGGGAAGCAGGAGAAGAGTGTTGGGGAGATGTTGAGGAGTTAGCCCAGGACAGACTGTGGTGGCGTGAGTTCATCGAGGCCCTATGCATCCCCGTTGGTGCCACGGGAAATGATTGATTGACTGATAAAAAGGTAGATTTATATTTATTTGCTGAACCTAAACTAGTCCGTGTAGTTTTCCTTAAAGTCCCAGAAGAGAGGCTGGACAAGTGCCAAATGAAGCGAGCTCCTTGGATGGACGAGGAGCCTTTACGCAAGGGGAGAGCTTAGTGAAAAACAGACCCTTAGGTGTTAGTCTTGAAACTTTATATGAATTATTCAGCGAGCAAGCATAGCTGCGATCATAGGAATGCAGCCAGGGAAGAGCCTGGAGGGTTCCGGGAACTGGAGGGATACTTGTTAAAGGGAAAGGGGGTGAAAGTACCACATGATAACTAGAGTTACAGTAACTTTTGTGGGATTTGTTGTGGTTATGATTACGCTCGAATCTCGTAATTGTGAGTCCACATATAAGAAAGCAAGTTTAATTACAGCTTATCTTTTGTGGCAGTATGTGAAATCCTCATAGATTTATTTGAAATTGTTACAATCGTTTTAGACTGGTAAGGCCTATACAAGGCGCAACCAAATCTTATTGGCCAAAAATGTAAGTTTGGTTTAGACTAAAATGTAGCTTATGCTATTTTAGCTAAAAGTGGCCAGTAATTGAGATCAAGTGTAGAGAGGGTGTAATATATCTCATGTGACCCACTACATTTTCCAACTTACAGAGACTCCAGATTCAAAGGAAAAGAAAGGAAAGAAAAAACTGGATCTAAAGGAGGCTGAGAAATTTTTGAAGGTCAGAGCACCAGTGAATTGCTGTCTAATAAGAGAATAATTTTACAGTAGAGAAAAAAAGGAACCTATTCTTGAGGCTGAACACTCAATACAACCACCATAAAGTAAAGATTTCTTCGATGAAAACCTTAATTAGAACAATGGTAGGAAATGGGGTAGAACTTACTATCTGGAAGTAAAACTCTCGAAGGACCCTGTAAATCTTTTTATTTTAGATTCTTCATTAATAGTTACAGATGTCGCAATTAAACCTATGCTGATATTTACAAAAACGAAACTGAAGGTTAACGTACAAATATACCAATCATTATCATAAATTTTAGCAAATAAAAGAGAGAAATAATAATTTTTTTTTTTATATTTTCTATCCACATTATTACAAATTTTCGCTATATTTATTGGCTTCATTATATTTCAAGACATCATTGTCAGTTTAGCATTGTAATCACTGCAATGCCTTCTTAACTTGGCCAGTTTCTGATAGCCTGGGTACAGGTTCGAATCCTGCTACGGATGTCAGAATTATTTCACATTATTGTAACACGATCTCATGGTTTGTAATGACAAGCATATCCAAAAAGTTTTAGGAATTCGAAGTGAAGAAAGCATTATGGTTATTACAATTGCATGTGTATCTGGTAAAAAGGGACCATTGGGCTATATATATATATATATATATGTATAGGATCTCATATAATAAGTATATATATATATATATATATATATATATATATATATATATATATATATATATATATATATATATATATATATATATATATATATATATATATATATATATATATATATATATATATATATATATATATATATATATATATATATATATATATATATATATATGCTACACACACACAGTATTACTTTATATTCATGTAATAGGATCTCAGGCTTTATATATATATATACAAGTATATATATATATATATATATATATATATATATATATATATATATATATATATATATATATATATATATATATATATATAGAGAGAGAGAGAGAGAGAGAGAGAGAGAGAGAGAGAGAGAGAAACTCACCCTTATATTTACTGAATGGTGTCGGTGCTCAACTTGGAGCTTGAACCTTCAACCATTTCTCCTTTATCCAGACAGCGGCCTGTTAAAGCTTCACAAGGGAATTTTTTGCTCTTTCAAAATTCTGTATCGAACTTGTAAACATAAATGACAAAATTCTGGGTTTAGTATGTTTGTTCGGTTCTTCCGTTGCATTTTTTTCTTTGTAATATGTCTTATCTTTTTTATCTAATTTATGCGTGTCACCATTTGCTTCCATTCCATATTGTTTAGCAGTCAAATTATTTGTATCTGTGTTTGGTAGTGTAATATTAGCTTTATCATTATAAGTACACATTGTCTTTAAACTGGAAGTTAAATCGATGCAATAACAGGCTTTTAGAAGAACAATACGACATGCAACGTCACGAGGAACAGAGAGCTCATGCTTCAACCGGTGATTTATATTCGTGACTCCGAACGAGGATCCTTCCCGGCAACACCGCTGCACTTTTCATTTCTCGGCTTCACACGGATTATATGCGAGCTCTAATTGGGGAAGCTGGTCTCTGTTGAACAACCTGGCTGCCAACAGGAAATGTGTGAAACATTAATATACTGTATTCAACTCTTATCAGCTTGTTTATTGTTCAATCTACGAATTCACAAAAGCATTCTCACACAAAGTAAAAAGTTAGTTGACACCTTTTCTTGACTCATCTAAATGGTTTCATGGTTTATAAGTAAACACATCACTAACGACAATGTTTTCCACGCCTAGGGTTTGAACAAGTGTGCCTATGTATTCGTTACCTGAAACTTTAAAATCCAATCGCTGTTTTCTAGAAATGCATCGTTGTTTCATGACTGGATATTCAGTAGTGACGTATGAATGAATAGTGTTTCTGTGGCATTGGGGATATTAACTTTTAGTTTTTATATTATTATTATTATTATTATTATTATTATTATTATTATTATTATTATTATTATTATTATTATTATTATTATTATTATTATCGTTGTTGTTGTTGTTGTTCAGAAGATGGACCCTATTCAGGTGGAACAATCTGGCCGAGATAAAAGTTGATCCTTACATTGCTATACATTTTCCCTTTGACTCCAGGTTATTTACTTATAATCTAAATCAGCCCATCTCCAACACAGAAACTGAGAACTGAGTTTGCAATACGAGGTTTTATGCATGTAGGTAATTTGTCATCAAGAGAGATTACTTGATTTTGGCTGGAGAATACATAAGAAAATAATAATGGCAGCTTTTGCATTATGAGCAAATGGGACGTCATAGGGTAAAGACTCTAGTCTGGAAGAAAAATAGGCCGTCTATTGGCAATAGTCTTCCCAGTGTAATATTTTTTATTTCATTAACAGACATACAAACGCACACAGAAAGCAGAAGCGGAGAGAGAAACAGGGAGAGAAAGAATGATTTCTGGATGGTTTAATAAAATGCCATTAAAGAAATGACTCAGTTTAATTATAGTTTATTTTCTCGGAATCAAAAATAAAAAGAATTCATCACAGTTACTGAATTTCTACCTGATGATGGTAATTTTATTTGCCTTTATAAAGAACGTTTATAACTGCATAATTATTGTTGCTTCAGTATAGATTATCGAAGTTTCGATGTCACTCTTTTAAAACACTTCGTGTATCATGGCTCCGTACTCAAAGGAAGACCGCGCTGGATCATATCATAAAGAGCAGTAAGAAGCAATTTAATAATTAATTCAGTTTTACATTTCAGGTAAGACAACGCTTTCAGCAGCCATTACCCGAGATGGGTTTATTAAATTATTAATTGGATATTTTCTCTACTAGTCATTAGCTTTGCATAACATAGATAATGCAAGGAGAAAGTGAGCATGTCAAATGCCTGCTGCATTGAAAAATGTGAAAGTCTACTTAGAAGTGTAATGTAAGTGGCAAATTAGCCTGCATGCACGCTATCCTACGTTCTGTTTGCCACTTTTTATATTCATTCCCTTTTAGCTATCCTGTTTTCCCTCTTGTCCTTCATACCACTCCCTTCTCACAACACTTGTCTTTGTCTTACCCTCACGGGGAGTACTGATCTCATCAAGGCTTAGGATTAACATGAACAAACTTCTGGAGGTTCATTTTGACATCCTCCCCTGTGCCAGCTTTAGCTCATCAGAATTAGGGTCAAATTCTTTCTAAGATCCCGAAAGCGAGTGGATGCGACCCGCGGGAATTGGTGTCTGTCAAGCTCTTTCAACTTTAACATAAAATATCCTCTCTGTTTTACTTTCTGCTTTGACGCAGATATTTGATATTATTGACGTATGAACTGCTATCACAAGAGGACTGCTGTCATGACGGTCTGGTGGTCTCTGGCCTGACATAGCGATCAGTTCATCGTTGGTCCACTTTCGAGGCTTCATTCACACTAGAAACAAAGGTGACAAGCGTACAATGATGGAGCAAGAAACTATGTTTTATTGCTTGAAAAGTTATATTATTGCAATGCTCCATATTAATTTTCTTTGGAAAACCTCATACGTAATTTTTTGTACAGACTACATCCACTGTTCGTATTAAATTGTTAAGGCTTAAATACTTCATCATTAAGGTTATCTGGTAGTTAACCTTAACTCAGGCAGCCAATCAAACCGAGTGCCTGAGAACGGTAGCAAACTGCATCTCGTCATCTGTTGTTCCTACATTTCATCGTTGTAAATAGCTGTCTTCCAATTAATCCTTTTGCTTTTAGGCATGTAAAATCTGCCTGTCTATCTGCCTATCTGTCCGTGACCACTGAAGAATATTGTACTCGAGTGGAATCTGATGATTTACCGTCTGTCTTCCTGCTGTTGCTGGAACAAGCTTCTTGCTTTGATATTTACTGCTCTGCATCTCAGCAAACGATTTCGTTGGAATAATCTGCTATAAGTTAGAGAGGAAACGAGAAGAAGCGACTATCATGAACAGACGAGCCTTGCATTAAAGTTTAATCTCATTCTGGGTATGCTACATGCTAAAATTTCATGCCTTTATTATCTCTGCCAGATAAATAGAGTTTAATCTTCTTTTATATATACTATATGAATAAAGTTTGCCCTTCCATTGACTCTGTCAAATAAATTTTGATAACCCACATTCTTATGATGATGACTAGACAGAGATATTATATTTACAAGATTTAACTTACAAATGAGATTATACTCTGGATGGCAATATATGTGATAAAATTCACTTATTTTTCAGGAAAGGAGTTTTAGAAAGGATAGAGAAATGTGTAACCTTTAAAAAAAATCTTTTTATTTTTTCTGGAAAAAAAATCAGTATGATATCACCATTTGACATAACCAGAATAAGCCTTGTGTTTTTTTTAGAAAAAGATACGCATGTAATTGTTGGTGGAAGTTTATTTAAAAGGCATCAATCGATGTAAAGTCTATCCAATTATAAAATAAAGACGTAGTGTATTACAGTTTCCAGAATAGAAAGGTCATCGCAGCTCTGGCAGGAATTCTACTTCAATTAAATTAGAGCTTGAACACATCCAGGGATGGTTTGGTATGGTTTGGTATGGTGTTCCCCTTCCTCTCATCTACATTCACCCGTTGTATTTATAAATTGTCGTGTATGTCTGTGTACCATTTCAACCAATGTTATGCGTGTTAACGTTCAACGTTCCATCTTCACTGATTCAGTTTAATGTCCCTAATGAATTATCCCCTCTAATTTTCACATTCCGCTCCCTTCTGTAATAAATAACTAAATACTTTTTTCATCTTTCTCGACATTTTTCTTTAAATCCATTACCAAAGAATTATCCGCAAATACCCGGAACTCTACAACCTAGTCGGACAGAATTCTTGTTTTCATTTCTGTCTAATATTACCACACAGCCATGGAGACATAATGGATCCTAGTGCAAGACCAACTTTTACTTAAAACCTGCCACTCTTCTATCTACGTATGTTTTCAAAGGTATTTTGCAACAATCTTTCCTTTACAGAGCATCTTTATTCGTTTTATCATCATCTTTCTTGAGGTCCATATGTACCAAATGCTGTAGCACACTTTCTTATTTTAAACTGCTCTTCTGCTGCCAGTCCTTTCAGCTGTCGCACTTTTGCATTCAAACCCATACCATACACTTTAACGGGACTATAATTCATAGTTACGTGTATCACTTTCTCTCTCATATACAGGATCAACGACTACCTCACTCATTCCTTTTGAACAAATCTTGTACAGAGACCCCTTACAGACACTGCCTGTCCACACAGGTTTCACAATTTTAGTACGTTTTTCATGCCTTCTAGTTTTAACTTATTTTGACTCTTTTTCTAATTTGTCCTGAATACATAAGAGCATCATTTACAGTTCTTACTTTCACCCATTTGCCTCTATTTTCTCTTTTGCTTCAATCATGTACAAGTGACATCGGTCAACTCCCATTTAGGCTGTACTAACGTATCATCTGACTAACTATTTTCTCATCTACTTTCTTTTTACAAAGTATATTTATGAATATTCTTTATCTGAATCATGCATTCTGAATAAAACTCATTCCAGAATACTTTTGCACAGGACTTGGTCCATTCTCATTCCTTCCAGGCATTTCAAATCCACCAACGACATTGTGCACAGCCACTGTTTACAATCCTGTTTTTTAAACCGTGGAAAAACACCTTCAGATTATCCTATAGCCCTTTTTTAATTTTATTCTTCCCATTTCCTTCATATTATATCAGGAGAGGCAATTCCTTATGTGCAATTGGAATAGAATTGAGGATGTTAAGTAATTGAAATTCATGTGCTAACTCCCTAACAGCGTAATTGCTAACTTACAGATACACGTAAAACAAAAGAGAAGTGAACTTAGTTACATGAGTAATTACGGATTTTGTAGAACTACATTTCCAATCTGGTCGAGGGATTGCATCAGCCAATCGGTTCCCTAAATATATGCCATTTAAAAAACAATAATTAATGTTTACTGGTAGGATGAGAGAGATAATAAGAGAAATTTCCAAAGAGTTCTTGATCTCAGCTGAAAGGAAAAAAAAGACATCAGTGGCTGGTTGCAGTCACTAGCTTGACTAGCTTATGCAGGATTAAGATTACAAAAAAATGAAAATCAGTCATTTCCCTCTTTGCACCTTTATGTGGAAAGAAAACGCGATGAGCAAGACAAGAACCTCATGATTAAACAATACAAAGAAACTAAAGATGTAGATGTTGGTGACATGATGACTGAGGAATATTCATATATTTTTTGGCTCAGGTAAAGCAATATGCTTTGTTTATGAAGCTTCTAGAAGTGACTACACCTAACGCTTGTATTGTATGATGTGAAAAAAAAATACTGAACGGGAGCCAAAAATTCCTAGAAATAATAAAACTTCTTACAAAGCCTCCTTTGTCCCATCCTCAACCTGGATACAGGAAGAAGACGCCAACTTTGTTCAAGGAACAGCGACTCATTAAGAGACTAACATGCTTCAACCACAAAAGACTAGTTCATCAGATTCATCGAACAGAAGAAGTGATTGCCAGATTACTGCATCTGATATCCAAGACAAAGAAAAAAACAAATGAGGAAAGCAAAACAAAAAGGATGATGAGAAAAAACTGGGAGATCAGTTAATTGAAGAGTTTGCTCAGTTCCAGTCATCTCGTCCAGACAGAATCAGTGAAAGTGAAGGGAGCATTGAATGTGAAAAGTCAGATGTTTCAGTCACTGGAGAGGAGATTAGTGGTGTTAGCAGTCCAGAATATGTTTCGTCTCCTGTAAGTAAGACAGTTGATTCACCAGCTTCTGAATGTGCATTAAGTGTTTCAAGAAAACTATCTGGTGGCCATGATAGCATCAGTGCTTCTCCAAAGGGATCTCCAAAAAAAACTGAGGCTGAGATTGTGTCCACTGAGGCAGATAGTGATGTTATTGATGGCTCCAGATCAGAGGATCTCCCAAGAATTACAAGTAATAAAGAACATACAGTTTCAGTTCAAGATTGTGCTGAACAGACATCTGTTGATGGTAATTCTCAGATTCCTTTCCTTGTGAATGAATCACATGATAATGAGTTTGACAATATACCATCCTCAGATGCAGGTGAAAGAAATTCACAATTATTGGCTCAAAAATGCACCTATCACCATCAGAGTTCAACTCAGGCCTTTTGGTTGTGGCACAGTTAATGTATATAGAAGATAACCATCACCCTGCAGAAGGTAATGATTACTATACTCTTACAAATCTTGAGCCAAGAAGTAAGCCCCCATGGGTATGTTGTTAATGGAGAAATCCATCAGGCACTTGGTTTATTCATCAACAGACAACATAAATCTGGAAGGTCTTCTAACGCCTTTATGAATCCAGTAATGCAAAGTAATGCCCAGGAACGAGGAATGATTGTTCAAAAGTATCTCAACCTCTCATCACTAGTAGAGATGGCATTTGTATTAATGGTCAGTTGGTTGAAGCAGGTCCAGTGGTTCAACAAGGAGCTCAGATTGTGACAACCCCAAGGAAAAATACAACCACTATTCTCTTACCACCTATATCTCAGAAGAGATTGACAGTGGTTACTTTATAATATCTATTAAGGTTGGAGATCTAGGTGAGTACTTGTATTTTTATTTCATCAGATCAATATTTTTTCAAGTTGAGTGTGATGCTGTTTTTCTTTTTAGTTTAATAGTGTTGAAAAATGTCCTATGATTTGGAAACTTTTGCCTTCTTAAGAATGATGATCTTCTAATGTTTCACATTGACAAAAAGTATTTGTTCATATGAGGAACAAACCTGGGTCTTAGCATTAGGATAAATCTTCTGGTGCCGACTGGAAACTAGTAAAAAACAAGAATTGTTTATGAAAGGAATTGGTGGCATCCAGCATCCGTCATGGAGGTGAGATGGGAAGCGGGCAGTGACCTTATTACAATCCTAATGACGTTTAGTTTTCTTCTTACCTCAATGAGAAAGTCATTTCTTTCTCTCGTTCCTCTCTGTAATGATTATTTTTTGTCTTTGCCCATGTTTCTTGATTATGTTTATGTTCTGTGTTTTTAATGTGACTAACCCTTGCCCTGAGTGTTGTTCTTGGCCTCCTGTGCAATGGAAGAGATTTGCCAAGGAGAAGCAGCACAAGAGGAAATTGGAGGCACCATCTCGGGAAGGATTTTCTCCTCCTTCGATTGATGTTTCTCAAGTTCTTCATTGTTCTGCTTCTCCACTTGCTTCTCCTTCCTTGTCAGGTGCTAATCTCTTCTTTTTCTTCCATTGATTCGATCTTTGGAAGTTTTGGGAGGATCTCTGGTATGCCTCATGCTGCCCGTCTCTCTTGAGTGGGAATGTTTCTCCTCCAGGGAGGGTGGTGTAGTACCATCTTTCCTCTGTTTGAACTCAGGTGTGCAGAAGATCGGTTGTTTGGACTTCATTGGGCTATCAAAGTGCCAGCCTTAGATGGCCTGCTGTCCCTTCATTTCTTCACGCATCCCAGTGTTGACCGCCATGTCAATTCCCAACCCTCCCGGCCTCCACTCAACTGGGTCTCACACTAAGCCTTGTAGCGAGATGCCATTGGTTCTCTCTATGCATCATCCTGGTTCATCTCTCGTTCAGCCTACAGTTGCTCCAACAGCTCTTGTACAGTTCGTCTGCTCCTGTGACATCACAGCCTAGTTCTACTATGGCCATTGTTGCGGCTGCTCTGTCCTGCTTCCTCTTTCGTTCAGACTGTGCTTCACACGCAACCGACAGCCCTTCGAGAAATACAGCTGTATTTCTTAAGGAGACGGCGTAGATCTCATGTAGTCTTCATAGTCGTCTTTGTCGTCTGCCCCTCCTGATCGTGGTCTCTGCATCAGGAGGTGGCAAACAGGCTTTTTCATCTGTGTGGGAGACTGGTGATAGACCTCTTTGCTAGGAAGCTAGAGGTCTGTTGTTCAGTAGTTCAGATCTCTTTGCCGTGTGAGGGGCTGACCTTCAACATCGCCTTTCCCCCCCTTTTGCCTGATCTGTCATGTCCTGATCTTCTAACCTTGCACTCCTCTCTGTCAACCTCATGTAGAGCGATACCATCAATAATTAACATCCCTATCTCTTCACATTCGGAGACCATCCAGTATCTTCTGCAAGTGAAAGGCTTTTCTCACAGATCTGCAACACAGATGTTTGGTTACCTCAGAAGATCATCTTCAACCGTGTATAAGGGGAAATGGGCCATCTACTGTGATTGGTGTTGTCGACGGGGTTTCTCTCCACTCGGAACCTCTATTCAGCGGATAGCTGATTTTCTGATGTTCCTCAGAGCAGAAAAACACCTTTCTGTTTCTGCTATGAAGGGCTACAGGGCTGCCTTGGCATTGGTTCTTCGTTTGAAGGACTTGGACCTAGCTTCATCTTGGGAAGTCTCTGTGCTGCTCAAAAGTTTAAACAGTCTTGTTCTCCTAGAGAATTGAAACCTCCTACCTGGGATCTGACTCTGGTGCTAAGTAGTCTCACTCAAGCCCCCATCACGAACTATCAGACAGGAACTTGACCCTCAAGATGGTTTTCCTTCTAGCCTTGGCTTCTTTGAAGAGAGTGGGCGAACTCCATGGCCTAGCTTTTGATGTTAAACATACCAGGGTTGGAAGTCAGTAGCATTTGAATTTGTCCCAGAATTCGTGGCTAAGACTCAAAACCCCTCGGTTCGTGATGACAAATTTACCTCTTTTCCATCCCTTCCCTTGGGATTTTGTTAATAACTGATCAGATGGATTGCTCCTTTGCCCCATCAGAGCACTGCGTTGCTATCTAAAAAGGAATCAACATCTAAGACCTGGATGCCGAAGACTTTTTGTTAGTTAGTACGGGCTGGGTCAAGAGAGAAGTGTCTAAGAATACTGTTTCGTTTTGGCTTCGTGAAGTGATTAGGCATGCCTCCTACTTCACATCATCATTTTCTACTGGCAATACTGTGCATGCAAGAGCACATGACATTAGAGGACTAAGCTCCTCCTTGGCATTTAAGAACTTATCTGTTCACAGAATTTTGAATGCTGGTTCTTGGCTCTGCCAAACCACGCTCACTTTCTTCTGTCTACCCGTGGGATGTGGCCCACAGGTCCTTGGACACTTTTTCCTTGGGTCCAGTGGTGGTCGTTCAACATGTTGTGTAGCTCATCCAGTGCCCCTAGCGGGACAGTTTTGTTATCTTGCCTAAGATGATGGTAGGAAATTGAGGATGATTGAGATGACTGGTCTCTTTTCCTTCCCCCTATTTCCTTTCTTCTACCTACGGGCAGTAAGAAGATGGTTCCATCATACGCTGGAATGGGCCAGATACAGGTGAGTGAAGTAGCCTTACTGTTAGATTGTTTTTATTCTACATGAGTAAACCTAGCAGTAGCAAACTCCTTCCTCTCTCTAGTAAGGAGAGAGAGAGAGAGAGGAATGATAACAAACGTATAGGTGGCTATCCCTAACCTCATTATCTAATTAGCCCATGCCACGATGCCCAAAGCCATGAGCATATGAAACTTCATCATCTAAAAAAGAACAAAAGAAAGAACCTGTAAGTTACCCGATTTAAAAATGGGAAAAAAAAAAAAAAAAAAGAAACCCATATATCTATAAAACCCTATGGTATTTTGCACCTAATTTAACTAAGTATTGCAACACACAAAAATAAAAAACTGAAATTGGGCAATTAAAGATTTGTATAACTCTACGGACCAACCTCCTCCTCAGCTAAAAAAAAAAAAAAAAACTACCTGTCACACCATTTTAAAACCCATTAAAAAACAAAACCAAGAGAGAGTAAAAAAAAAATGATCAGAAACACAGTACATCACAGGAATTAACCCTTAGGATTCCCATTAACCTGTCTCTTTAATTTTAGATATATGTGCTAACTGAGACACTCCCATATTTACATCTTGAACTACAAATCTATTTCCCTTCTTTACTTCTACAACCCGAAAAAGACCCTCAAATTTAGGACCTAGCTTATAGTTCAATTGATTCCTAACATTTATTTTCACAAAAACCCTATCTCCCACAGAAACTTTAACACTATCCAGCTTTGCATTGCTCCTATCAATCATATCCAGAGTTTTCACTTCAAGATTCTTAGTGAGATGCTCATATCTCTCTTTAGTTGTGGAGACTAGTGATTTTATTGTATCATCACCCAATGGAATAGGTAGCAAATCAAACGCGCCCCACACTGGGCACCCAAACAGCGCTTCATTGGGAGACATTTCAGTGGTATCACTAACCATAGAATTGATGTTATGCTGTATCTGTGGAATATATTGATCCCATTTTACATCACTACCCCCTACAGTCATCCTGAGAGCTTCAATTACCTTCCTATTTGCCCATTCACATAACCCATTAGCTTCTGGTCTATAAGGAATAATAGTGACTTTCTAAATGCCCATTACATCTGCAAGACACTCTAACGTCTTGTTCACAAATTCTCTCACATTATCTGTAATCAACACCTCAGGAACCCCATAATGACAAATATATACATTGAAGAATGCAGCTGCCACCACTTCCACTGTTTTATGCTTTAAAGAAAAAATCTCTACGAAGCTAGTTAATTCGTCAACAACCACCAACAGGTGCCTATGGCCATAACTAGATTCACAGAAATTGGATAACAGGGCCATATGGACCCTAGAAAAAGGTCTGCTGGGAATAGGAAATGAACCCAATTTACAAGAAACAACCCTCGATGGCTTACACGCATTACAAACTGAACAACCCCTCACAAAGTCTGCCACTTGTGTGAGCATATTCTTCTAAGAGAATTGTCTCTATATTCTGACATGTCTTCTCAATACCCAAATGTGGACTGCCAGACCTCCAGTGAACAATATCCAGAACCGTGGTCACTAAACTCCTCGGAACAACTATTTGCATCGTATCACCCTTAACCTCACTATTTCTGTTTGTACCTAATCTTCCTAACTAACAAATTACCCTCTAGTTCAAGCCCTGCAAAAGGCAACTTATAACCCATCCTAACTAATTCCCCTCTAAAAAACGCTTTTGCGTCTGCCAAAATCTCATCCTCATGGTGTTTAGCTTCTGCTAAACTAATATCCCAGTATATGCAATCTCCATATACATAACATACATGAGTACCATCGGCATCAGAAAAACTTCTACTAAGGGCATCCGCTACAACATTATGCCTACCTTCTATATACCTAAGCTTGGCATCAAAATCCCTGATTGTCAGATACCACCTAGCTCTTTTAGGGGATAGATCTGGCTTATTGAAAAGATCCAAAAATGGCTTATGATCCATAAGAACCCCTACTTGATTGCTCATCAATAACATCGTAAAATTAACCAAACTAAACACAACGGCAAAGGCCTCTTTATCCACTACCAACCATAGCCATTCATTACTACCCCTTGTCTTAAACTTCCTGCCGTAAATTGCAATCGGATGGAGTCTTCCATTGAACTTCTGCATAAGGCATGCCCCTTTACCATCATGAAAGGACATTCCAAATCAGGAAATTTCAACACCAGGGGATTCACTAAGGCATCCTTAGTATTTTGAAAAGCTGATTGCTGCCCATCACCCCATACAAACTGCACATCGTCCATCAGGACATCTGTTAAAATCCAGCCATGCCTAAGAAAGTCTGAATCTGCTTCTTATTCTTGGAAGTTGCAAAATCTACAGCTGCCCTAATTTTATCCTCATTCACTCTAACAACCTCCTTAGAAATGACATAACCCAAATATACTATCTGCTTCTTCAGAAAATTACACTTAGCTAATTTTATCTTCAAACCCGCTAACCTAAGCCCCTTAAAACCTCCCTAAGAACCACTAAATGTTCCTCTACAGAATCATGGCACCTAATATATCATCCATGTAGAGGAATATACGTGCCACAGGGTAATGATCAGGAACGGTTTTCTTGTTCAACTTCCTAAAGTCCACACAGACACTGGCTTAACCATCCTTCATAGGCACTGCTAACAACAGGAAATTAAAAGGCGAGGAACTGGGCCTAACAATGCCTTCCTCCTCCCACCTATTAACCTCTTGCTCTACCTGTTCTCTAATCTTAGAAGGAATCCTATATGAAGGGACAAAAATAGGCTTAGTCTTATCCTCTAAATGAACCTTGTGTTCTAACACATTTGTTAACTCTAACTTATCCCCTTTAAGTGCGACTATGTCTGCAAACTTAGCCAGATCATCTTCCACATCCTCAACATATTCTTTAAAATCAGTATTGGCTAAATGATCCTTAAAAACCTGCCTCCTAGCCTGTAAATCTGCTTCTGAAAATCTACACAATTCCCCGGCAATAGCAACTGAATTACCTTCATCGACCCAGTAAACAAAGTCGATTGCATAAGTATCCATCTTATAATTCCGAACCAAATCATTACAGTTTAGCAATTCCATCCAAGTATCCCCTGAACTTGATGCATTTTTTATAGAACCCATACACACTACCCCTTCAGCTTTTCACTACACTCATCCACACACACCTGTCTGGATTTATGCATTCCTTTGCACTCGAACTGTCAACATAGCAACCATACCAGGACCAAGAACCACATCATCCAACAAAACCCCTTATAACACTTCCTACCCACTGAAATATGTTCAGAATCCACCAGCAAATTCTCATGTACACCTGATCGATTATCATCATCCACTCCACTCACATCCATTCCCTTGTAAGGCGCAAAAACACCAGGTACTCCAAAAGTTTTACCACGTACCACTGTATGAACCAAGATTTTGCATCTCCAACATGCTGGATGACCCAGTAACAAAGTATTCCCCCAGAGGCAGCCCCTCGTATAACCAAAAATGGTTCTGTAAAAGTTCTACCCCACAGAGATAAATCAACATCTACATATCCAAAAACCGTAACCTATTTGCTGTCTCTTTAGCAGGTCTCAAAGAATGATTGGAAAACATCGATCAGAACAACTCATAATTCATCAAATTAATAGAGGCACCTGTATCTATAAAAATACTCACATTAATGCCATACACAGACCCTTTTACCACTGGCTTCGTCTCTGAGGGTTCCCCCAGAAGTCCTATATCACAAGAAACACCCATCACATTTTCCTTTACAACTGATTAGTCTCCCGAACATGCTCACCAATCACTAGATCCTCTCAAAAACCCCCTTTGAGGAACTTTCTTACATAAGTTACCAAAATTCTGAACTGTAGGCCTAATATTATACTGTTTAAGAAATGGACAAGACTGCCAAGGGTGACCACACTTCCTACATCTGCCACAATATTTAACATGACAAAACCTCTTAATGTGTCCCTGCATATTACAATTAAAACAACGAACCCGTGGAGACCAAGAACTCAACCCAACCATCTACCTGTGGCTCTTCCAAATTTCAACAAAACCCTTCAAGCTGCGGACTAAATCTCCGCGCCCTACACAACCACAGGCTAACCTAAGGAATATCTGATCATTGTCCATTCTAGCCATTTTCACAGCTTTCTTCTTAGTAAATAACACCTCTAACTCACTCCTGGCTGACCACAAATACAAAATTTCCCAATTCATGTAGAAGGAAACCCTGAAAGAAAACAAAAGAAAAATACTATTCTTCCTGAAAAAATTCATACAGGAAGAAGCCCACAATGTTAATTCCCTTCACTCCAACAATTAATCCCCAAGATCAAAAGAAAGTACTATTTAGACCCACAAATAAATAAAAATCCCATGGGAAAATAAAACCACATAGACGGGCTGAGCGCACAGCAGGCCGCAAAGTAGGTCAAAATGAACATAGAGTTTTCAAGGAAAAACAAAAAAACACACAGTCGACCCTCAAGTAAAGAAAACAGAAGTCTATCCTCACATAAAGAAAATGGGACTCAAGCAAATGGAAGAGAGAGAGAGAGAGAGAGAGAGAGAGAGAGAGAGAGAGAGAGAGAGAGAGAGACAAAGAGAAAGGGGGAGGAATTGCTCCCCTCCCTTTAGAGCAATACCTGCCCCCTATCTTCCCTACACATCCATGATCTGCAGAAGCACACACACAAAAAAAAAATGCTGAGCGCTAAACCTCTGAGACAAGTCCGATTCATACTCAGTTGCCAAGATGAAAATCGGAGAGCAAGCTCACACCCCGAATTCTGGCCCCAGTTACAACTCCCTTTATACTAGCGTGCATATGTATCCTAAATAAAACACGTACGTGTGTAACTATAAAAAAAAGCAGTTTAAAATCTAAGAAATGTACACTTACTCGCATAAGAAATGTTTACTCACAATAACCCAATAACCGTCAAATAAATTATTTCCCAATAACCAAAGTCCCCAGAGATAATAAAATAGTTATAATAATCCCCTAATTAAACCCTAAACACCAATGTAAACAGCCAATTGCTAAAAAAAAAAAAAAAAACATAAGCCAAGCCCAAGACCCACATGCGTTTTGTAGAGAATGGGAGGAACACATCAAGTCTCCGCCCAGCCTCTACGTCACTGACATGTCAATGATACATCACCCAGGGGATGACGTCACTCCTGTCAATGACTGATATAAGTTGCAGCACAATCAAAAAAAGGAACAATCCACTCGCCCCCCTTAACCAGTTTGTTTACTTCAAATCTGACACACCAATTAACAATAAGAAGAAAAAAATAATAACACTTACGTACACTCCTGCTTGACATCCATGGTGCGAAATCCTTCCACCAAAGAAAGAGAGAAAAAACCACAGAAATACACTTGCATGTTTGCATGTGTCACCTAAGCAGTCAAGATACTGCAATTAAACACACTGAGCACACTAGCCTCTTCCCCAAACATTCTCCAAGCTAAACTAAAGCCCAGAAATATCTATAAACACATAAAAAACCGCACCCAGTGAGGCATCATTAAACACACACAGACATTCGCTCTCAAGAAAGACTGACCAGAGTGCATTTCACACCTCCGCACTAAACCGAATTACTGAACCGTCAAATCCCTATTCTGAGATGCCACTATTACCAACCCCTATAGTTCATCCATTATAACAACTACTAGTAAGATATGTCTCTTAGGAAGCGTAACCTATATCCTATCTATTTATCTAGTTGCTTATCTATTTACTGTCTATTTACCCTGCCACCACTCTTACCAAGGTCTTCATATGGGTGTAACTTCCTCTTTTAGAAAAGACAAGACGTGTTGTCTTTTCTAAGTGGGATGTTACAGCCATATGAAGACCATTTTCCGCATCGCCAGACGGGAGCTAACAAAGCCAAAAATCACTAAAGAATATCTTAATTTCCATCCTTCCTGAGTCAATGGCCACCTGCATGCCAATGAGACTTACTGCCACACCTACATATGTTTTGTATATATACCCTTGTATATATCATCTGTCCATATTTTACCACTGAACAGGGACACAGAAGGAAGTGCTCGAAATATATGGTTGGAACATTCCACAGTGTTTTATGGACCTTTTTACCTTCATATATATATATATATATATATATATATATATATATATATATATATATATATATATATATATATATATATATATATATATATATATATATATATATATATATATATATATATATATATATATATATATATATATATATATATATATATATATATATATATATATGTGTGTATGTGTGTGTGTGTGTGTGTGTGTATGTATATGTATGTATGTATGTATGTATATATATATCCAGCTCTTCCAACTTGATTCATTCAAGTTTTCATTGCCCATTTTAAAGTAAAGCCCAGGGGCGCATCCTACGAAAATATATAAATGCCAATCCTTGTCCTCATTTAACTAACTTCCAATGTCAATCGCAAAAACTTCTTTTCTTATGTACCAAAATTAGATCGCTTTCTTGACTGGTTTATAGTGTCACTGGAATGACTATACTGACGTAACTCAAAATCTGATATACCCTTACTTAGGAAATAAATGTCACAGAATTGATGAAAAATAAAACGTATTACTCAAGAACAAACTTAAAAAGATTAAACTTTTCTAATTCAAAATGGAAAGTTTTATTACTGTGTTAATGTTAAGTTAGTCTCTCTCAGGGAATTACTAACATCGACCAACTTATTCAAAACGGAAATTCCTCTCTGTTGATTATTGCATTATTGCAATGCTGATTATTTGCCCCATGCTGTTCTACACTTTGGTGAGAGGCTTTGCCTCCCCGATGCGTCCTACAATGCTGGCTGATCGGTGATTAAAATCGACTTCGACTCATTCGGGGAAATGTCATTTGTGATTTACCATTACGCTATAGTAAAAATATTGAAATCACGTCTAAATGAAGTGGCATCAGAGAGATTATTTTGATAACAGAAAACAAAATGCTATTATGCCCTCCTCAGATGTGGTTGTGTTGCTGTATAATTGTTCTAAAGTAATTCTACCGGACACTGGATCATCCAATCTCCCACAGCTCCTGAGGCTGCCATCTTTGATTATGAGAAACAGCGCTTGCCATCTCAGAAGGAAAGGATGACCAACTAGGCCTTGGATCAAAATCTCTTCAAGTGCGAAGGCCGATGGACTGGTGATCTGTCTCTCTTTGCCTGGAAATATCCCAAGAAAAATTGAGAATACGAAAAGGAAAGGAATAGTATGAACATAACCATTACGGAAGAGATAGAGGAAGGAAGGTTATAAAATTCAGGAAAAAGAAATCTAGAAGGAAAATGACAAAGTTAGGAAGTACACAGAACAAAAAAGTTGCTGAACCAGGATGAATGAAGGATGTTTAATCCCATCGACTCCAGTACTTGTTTTCCACTATCTAACAAACACTTCGGTCTTCCTTCCCTCCTCTCCCCCTAACACCTCTAAATTATTCCTTCTTTTCACCAAACTATCATTTTCTATTGTTTCCAACTTACTTCGAATCTCACAACCTTGCAACTACATCTACTTTCGTTTCTAAGGTATAACACATCTCTTTTCAGACCTTTGTTTCTACTCAAAATCAGTCAGTCTCATGTCTGTATATTTAGACACACTATTTCGCACATCACAAACTCTGTCAGTTCAATTATAGGGTTTACTAGCTCTTTGTATGCTTCACCTACTTTTCTTTTATCTCAGAAATCTTACACAACTGTTCATTAAAACACATTTTATTGACACACCTTCTTTGTTTAAACCCACACTGTTCTTCACTGTCCGCTCTTCTGTCAGCAGCCTTACTTCTCAACTGAAATCCTACCGTAAACATCCCCTAGTGCACTAAGTAACGTTAAGCCCCATTAATTTCTTCTGTTCTGATCCTTCGTCAAGTTCCCGACACAGCGACTAATGCTCCTCATCAAAACTGCATCATGAATGGCGGAAATTGCGATGAAGTTTCGATGTTCAAACTTTGTGTTGGACAGTAAATGGGAGCTATAGAAGTTGAAGTCTCAGCTTGTTCCGAAGGGAATTAATTTCATGTAAGAGATAATGTTTCAATTTGGACGAGAGAGGGATAAATTATTCATAATATTTATACGTAGTCATTTGATATTTCAGGTTTTTGTTATGAAATACCCAGCAGTAATTATTGTTCCCCCCACTCAATTTTAATTACAGTGCGGAAACCAACTAAATGAAATCTCTCCCACTTCATATTATTCATTCAGTATTCGATGCAAAATGTTTGTAATTTTTCTGAAAAAAAAATTAATTGATGAAACATTCTTATTACTAGGTCATCGAACGTCAGCTGAAAAAAATTATGAAAATAAATGAACTTTCCGTTAAGTATACAGCAAGCCCTCCGGATGGAAAGTTAATTTAATAGCAGCAACAAATCACAGGAGTGTATTTTTTAAAAGAAAGATTCTCATTGCATATAACAGAATCATGGCCGGATTTTTTAACTGTTTGGCCATTCAATAATTTTTTCTTCTAGAATTGCAACACATCTGACAGTATATTCAATTTGTACAAAGGAAACTGCCTTTTCGCTAGGTTTCGAAGTCACATAAGTGTCTTTCCCCTTTTTTTAGAATTATTTATTAATTTTGCTATCAGAGTGATACTTACATGCACTATTTATGATATTGTACTGAAATTTAGATACCCAAAGACCTCTGTAGATGTAACAGGGAAAAGAGCCAAGAAACCGTTTTCATTAACTGTCAACGAAGCCGAGTTCAGTAAGAACGATATTTTGAAGTTACCTTTGGATTAGAGTTTTTTTTTTTTTTTTTAGCGAGTACTAGTATTTTAAAGCTTTGGAAAATAAATTATGTTTTCCGAAAAAACGATGTTTCTGGCTACACATGCGGAATTCCTTGCAAAAACAGTATGAACACTTTCAATGCAAATTTAGTGTATATAGAAAAGTTAAAAATAATTTTACTAATGTGCATTATTTATAAGACATCATACTGACATAAAAGATCCTGTATTCTCTTCAATCCTCCTGCAAGTATTACGTGCTGTCATTCTTGACTTTCTTGGATAATGAACTACAGAATAATTGAAAATTAGATAGGGACTGACGTTATCTATCTCATATTTTGGACACTTGTTACAGTAAAATTATAAAGACATTTTATAACGAAAGTGACAGGAAGATACAGTTACCTAAGAACGCCCTTTATTTACCTTATTTTATAGGTTTTGAGGCAATCAAGTCATGGGTGAAAATATTTAATGCAAATGTAATCTTTTCATATAATACAGTAAAAGCATGATTAAGAGAAAACAATATCACCAGAATGGCATCATTGTTCATTAAATTCCACGTATGGACTGATTCATTTTATTTGGGTCAGAAAAGAGAAGAATTAAATGTCGGAATGTATCTTCATAAACATAGTTAGAACTATCCAAAAAACCAACACTCTTTTTGCCCATCTAAGTGAAAAATCACACAGGATTCATTAGTCTCATAGTATATTTTCAGGAAGTACAAATAATATCACGAAATGTTCTTAATTTTTTATTAGCACAACTTATAAAGGAAAATAATTTTAATCGAATCGCAATTCCGTACACCCCGGGCCCGGTTTTGCAGAAGTTCCAAGTGGATTATGAAGAGAAGTAAAGATTGTTATTAATCTGAGTCGACGTCCTTCGCCTTGCATTTTTTTTATGTAAGTGTAATTTTGAGTTACCTACACAGTTGTTTCTCACCTGATGATATTAACTGGGATTATACCACATTAATCTTTTGTTCCTTTGTAAGTAGTTTCCCTGGGTTAAGGTGATATATGAACATATCTATCTGGCACTTGCTAGGCTCTCCTCTCATTATTTTTCCCAAAACTTCAACAATTACACATTTTCTTAAAACATTATTCTTTCCACATATCCTCCGAACCATCTTTTCTATTGATCATTCTGTATACCTCGTCCTCTCATACATTTCCAATCTTTATTGCACAACATTATGCTACGCAGACAATTTCTGTTGATAGGTTGAACCTCTATATGTTTCTTTACATTCAGCATCCATACTTGAATTCTATACACTGTCCAGTCCTGCTTCACCTATCTTAAACCATATCGCCTTTTCTCATACTATCTCCACCTATTATATTTACTTCTAAATGTCTTTAAAAAGTTTAAATCTCTCCCGATCTTTCACCATACACATTACATTCATCACTGTATCTTTCTGAATTTTAATCATCTACTCAATCTTACTCTTGTTCACATTAATTATTCATCTCAGCATTGAAAATAATAGTTCCTTTTCATCCTCCTTAATGCAGCTGTTACAAACGTCAAACATTTTCATATTCCATTCACAACCCATTTTCCAGCGCTAGAATTTGACATCGAATTATAATGACCCTTTGAATTCTCGCTCCCCCCACCCATAAATATATTAAATATTCATGGAAAAACAACACACCCTTCTCTGTGACCCTCTTTTGTTCCAGATCAATTGAGAGCGATAAAAATTCTTTCATCTAGATGACTTGAATCACCCAGAGCTGTCATGATATCAGGGTTGTCATTTTCACCATTGAATTCAAAATTCAAACTTTAGAAAATTTAATCTATCAGATAAAATGACAAATTAGCAGAAACTTAAATATCAGTTCAAGGATTAGCTTTGGAACTGAGTGAAATTCAAAGGCAAACGAAGTCATCATTTCGTCCTTCAGACGAGGACATTGAAAATAAATTACATAAATCATATCGAAAAAAATCGTGTAACTGATGTCCATCATATCGCATACTACGAAAATAGTTCTTGATAGTTTCAGCTTTTGTTTGTTCATTCTTATTCAGCATCCTCAATTCAACTCCATACAATGTACTGCCTAAAATGTTCCTTCATGCTTTGCAATAATTACTTCCAGACTCCCCAGTTATTCCTCAGATCTTTATGTACACAACCTGCTACCTTCTTTGTTTCACTTATTCTGTACCTCTGCTTTCTTTCATCCTCCCATCATCTGTTATATTTAACTGTAAATGCTCCAAGATTTCAGTTTATTCCATTAATTCAATATTCCACATAACAGTCACTCGCTCACATTATTCATTAAATTCAGTAATGAAAGCCACAGCTTCATTTCTTCCTTCTCAATGCAGATGCCACAAACGTCACATCATATTTTCCCCTTCCCACAATTTTACATCCACATGTAATGACCTTTCTTTGACCTTTCTCTTTACCCAGTCCATAAACTTTAAATATTCATTTTGTAACCCACTTTTGTGCAAAATCAGTTACGACCAATAAAATTTCTTTTGTCTAAATAATTGAAATGTCCCGAAACTGTCATGATTTCAAGATTTCAATTTTCTTCATTGAATCTAGAATTTAAACTTTATGAAATTTATCAGCGCATGGATTAGTTTCGGAATAAAATGAAATTCTAAGAAAACTAGGGCATCATTTCGTCCTCAGATACGGAAATTGAAAATAAATAATTTAGAAATTCTTGGAAATGTTTATCATTTTCCCACTGGAAATGGGTCAAAGAGAAAGGCCTTCCCTTTTTATGAATTATGACTTCCAGTTTTATTCCAACATAGATTTCTTTAGGGACAATATGGAGGTTAAAACGCATTTTAAATGGTCAATGTAAAACGAGTTTTTGAATATTTTTCCTGTTAGTTTTCATTCACGAGATATATTGATTTTTCAGGAAAACGAAATCATCTACTTACTAAGTACCAGTAACGTTGAAAATGTTGCAGTTGGTAACACAAATTATAACTTCAAACTTCAGGAACCTGGACCTTCGATAGCTGTGAAAAAATTCGAAAAAAGATAAAAAAAAAATGTAACAATTTAATAAAATGAAGGGGAGATAAAGTTTCAAAGCACGATTTTCTCACTAGTGCAATCCTTACATAAACAATTGTCATCGTTCATGAGATAAGTTATTATCAGTACTTTTTTAAGGCAAAATAAGCGATGAGTTTTATGAAGACGCTGTTGGGGTCATGACTACAACCCCCAAGATGGTCAAAAGTGCTGCTGCATTTCAGACCAGATTATGTGTAGCTGTTTCAGTGATCTAAAAACGGCGATGATGCGGCAGAGATGTTGTGTTGCATTACAAAGTTGCAATTCATCATATATATTTTTATAGGTTTCCCGATGCAGGTAGACTTTAAGTCTCCAGTTTTATTGCTTTACTCTGCAGTGACCTTGTAAGATAACCAGGAGCATATAAAACAGGAAACAAAAGGAGATAAACAGGAGCTTAAGGCTCTTTCTCAAAGGGAAGATGCGTGAAACACATGGGTAAAAAAATAGGTATATTTATATAACAGACAAGTTCAAAGGAAAATGAATTAAATAAGAGTTAAATTGCTGCTGCAATTGAAAGTCCTCCTAAGTGGAGGGGAGGAAAAGCTTGTGAATGCCAGGAACACGGGCCAAGAAGAATTCCGCTACTATCGTCTTTCTGAAACGATATGGAACACAGGTTATGGTCTAATGCCGGAATTGGAGAATGATTTCTACTCGAGGGTGCACTGAAGGCGCCAAGGACAACCTTGAGGCTTGACTAGTGACTTGAGTAATAGTGAACACGGGCAGGGATTGAACCAAGAAATTCAGGGACTGCCAAGACACGGGCCCAGAAGTCTAATGAAAACAAGGGCGAAAGTAACGTGACTAAGCAACTCTTTCAGGGTACTTTACCGTCCTACAAGAGTGTCCAGCGCTGAGGTTGACACTGGGGCTTCGTTCCCGTCCTCCCAAGGGTGTCAGCAAGGGGTCCACGCAAAAATTTACAAAGATGCCCACCAAGGTCTTACTCGTGAGTCGTAGATCGGTGGAGTGATGGAGGGCGCCCTTGAGATGATATAGGGCTGCAGTATTGGATTTTGCTCTGGGATTTTTCACCGTTTGCAAAGAATGGCCACAGTTGTTACAAAGTTTGGCAGCGGTCCTTAATATAATTTAAGAGGGGCGGTGGGCAGAAACGTCTTCACTTTCCATTACTGAGCTTTTGTGTGAGGGTGATAAGGCGTCGTGGCCTTTTATTACTTCTGCTCGGGGTAGGGGCCGATGGATTGACCCCAGGTCGCTGGTCCTGTACCAAAGAGAGAGAGCCCAGCAAGTTACTGCCCTAGGCGAAGATTGTCTTCTGAGTGTATTCGGATTTCCACCTGAACCACCCCAACCAGATTTCACTACCCCTACACAGGTTCAAAAGACAGATAATTAGCAAAAGCAGAAAGGAGGGTGTTTTATTAGCTTATTTTGCGCTAATCTTTCAATATAACTAAATGATCACTTTTGAAAAGATTAATTTCTATACTTTTAATAATATGTCAGTCATTTCATATCACAGCCTAGGAAGTTGAAATTATGCTTTTTAATCAATTATAAAAAATGCAAATATTCTTTCTTCAGTACAGATTGTGGAACAAAATATTGCTTACTTGTAATGACGTCTGTAACTGGATTTGAGGCCTGTAACAACAATTAATATTTCTAGAACCTGATGTAAAGATGTTCTGGAACACTTCCTGAAGTCTTCATATGTAAGTAGATATTAGAAAGTATTTTTGACTGATAAAGAAATCCCTTAAGTACACTGCACTACTTTGATAAAATTCAGTTGGAAACAATGTTCACATACTGCATAATTTCAAGATGAAAATAAGTAGATTGGTTTCAAGATATCTCTTGAGCAATACATTTTTTTTTTTTTTCTGAATCTCTTCGCCATCAATCATCGTGGGAATACTAACAGGAAAAATATACACGTTAATATATAAGGTGAGTTTATTTACATAAAAATTTCTTTTCTTAATGTCCTCAAAGCCTTAGCTTTACCTTTGTGCTGCCGGCTTTCATGAATTTCATAATTTTCTACTTTTTCTTTTTCATTGTGTGTTATTTGATCCTCCATCAAAGCTTTTTACAACAAGATTCTTTAAAAGCATTTCGTCGATTAACAGTCTAAAATTAAATTAAGATCTTGTCAGGAAATAATCTTGTCAAAGCACAAAGCTATTATAACATCTTTATATGATAATATTCTAACTCGTATATCTGACTAGAAAACAAATATAAGATTTTTCCGCTTCCCTTAGTGAAAGAGATTAAGTTATAGAGGAGTTTTCCATCAAAAGAAAACAGTAATTCAAATAGCAGTAATTTTTAGATGTAATTCTTCAGGCATTAAATCTAATTTAAAAGCATTTCAACCCTTTAGACAAAAAACTCTTTTAATGACTGCATGATACACAAAGCTCAAAAGGAGCAAAGTTTATTATGGTTTCAATTTCTGTCCCAAAAGCCAAGCAACCATTTCTCACTCATTTAATGGATTTTCGTTTAAGCGTTTGGTAAACAGCTTTGCTTTTCAGGACCTGAAATTATTATTATTATTATTATTATTATTATTATTATTATTATTATTATTATTATTAAATTATTATTATTCATTTGAAAAGCATAAATACCATTGACATATCAAGTCATCTTCCTTTGTAGGGAATGGCCAGGTATGAATAAACTACAAAAAGACAAGAGCCGAAGAAGGAAACACTAATGCATACAATCATTAATAAAAGACGAATTCATTGCAAAATAAATGCGTAAATAAACACACCAAAAACGAAGTAATTAATCAAGGAAAATAAAGGATGTTTGAGTGGACCTTCGAGTACGGAATGCAAACCAAGGCAGGAAGAATATTTTGTTGAGTTTTAAGGACATTGCATACGAAAATAGCTTGAGAAAATTCTGCTGCAAATTAACCAGACAAGAGAAACTACATATGCTATGGACTTTTGCAGACATAGTGAGATAGTCTTATGAATCCTTACTAATACAAAGGTTTCGGTATTTTTAAACACCACATGCTCTAAAAACAATTTCATTCATTCTAATGATATTGCATCTCCCGTTAGTTAAACACATCTGTGCATTGAGTCTCATTTGATATAAATGTAAATATTAAACAGATCTACCAATTCATTTTATTATGTACAAATTGCTCATTTTAATCTTAACAATTTTCCTGTGTATTCTAACAGCCTATTTTCTAACGAATTAAAAAAAAATATATTCGACATCACCAAATGAGCGAAAGGAAACGAAGTAACTGGATTGGAAAGCCCGCCCGACGGTAAGCGGTAACTTTATTTTCGGAAACTCGTTGTATTTCTCTGCTAAACCGCAATACGTACGACGTAATGATCTATGCACAAACTATTCCTGGTCATTCACTTGATTAACACAATAATAAAGTGATAGAGTTACCCTCCCCTCAATGTTTATTTTGAGTTGGTAAAAATGGGGATTTGTTCTTAAATACACACCCGTATTATTAAGTGTGTTAGCTTCAAAATATGAAAATCTCAAGCCCTCATTCAAAACAGTTCTCAACCATAATATAACTGTATATGACAGAAAGCTTTACAGAAGCCTTGAAAATTTTGTCAGAAAAAGGTGACACCAAATCCCTGACTGTTGAGTTTTCAGGATTTATTTTTCTGAGTTTGAGAAGCAGCATCCAAGTAGATCAGAAAACCATCCGTACAGCTGCAGATGTTGCATTAAGAGCTCAAAGAACATAATTTACTTCCTTATCTGTCAAAAGTTTCCAAATTGTTTTTAACTGCACTCCTTCAGTATGTAAAGGTGAAAGGTCATTCAGCAGGCTGAAGCTATTCAAGACTTATTTTGAAACCGAACAAAAGGAAAACATTATCTAATGCTTTGTTCAGAAAGTGATCCAACTGTCACTTACCAGTTCTTCAAAAGGTTGCTGCAGTTAAATGGCAATGGATACTATATAGGAGAATAAACATTTAAAACCACTTCCCCTTCCAACGAAAATTATAAGGAAAATTTTCATTCTAATGAATCCTCATATTATTTATTCTTCACATTGAAATTAACTCTTTTTTTTTTTCCACTTCCTGCTTGCCACTTTTTTTTTCTTATTTTCAGATTAATAAACTGTAATCTTTATTTCCCTGCGTTATAGAATACTGTCGGGGGAGAAATATTGTTGTATAGAAACTAAACAAATAAATGTAAAAATTTTGGTTCGTATATATAACATTACCTATACAATATATATTGTATCTAGTTCAAGTTGGTCAAAATGACTAAACTGGTCAAAATTGTCTTTACAGCCCGGCCACCCCCCACCCACCTCAATCAGATGGTCCTCAAGCCGTCACTGGACTTGCCACCTTTCTGTTTAAGGGTATAAATGTTGGTCATCACGTAGTTATATATCATTTTTTTCTGATCTCAAAATTTTGAGAAATACATTATAAGAGTTCTTGATTGTATTAAAATTTTACCTTACTTTGAGAAAGAGCTTTGGAACTGGAATATAGAAATTAGGCCAAAGGCCAACCGCTGGGACGTATGAGGTCATTCAGCGCTGAAAATAATGTTGAAGCAGTTGTTAGGAGAGACTAGAACATAAGTTGGAAGAAAGAGTATATGAACGAAGGTATAGTAAAAGGAATGAAAGGGGTATTATTATTATTATTATTATTATTATTATTATTATTATTATTATTATTATTATTATTATTATTATTTATTATTAAAGAAAGAATGGCTTTCAGTATTTTCCTGAATACGAATAATTCCGAAAAATCAATAATTTAGTGTTTTATTGAATACAATCTCCAAACCTTTTCCTACAGCGAATTGTTTGATCTATTAGAATGAAACTTTAAAAGCTCTCAATCTTTGGCGGGAAATGAACCGATTCTCTTGCACACTTCTGATGACGTTCCATCTTTTACAAACTGCAGTCAGATGGCAATTCTCTTGCAGACACAAAAGTGAGGCAAGAGGAAAGATGGCTGTCACAAAAATACTTTTGTTACGTTTCAGATGTCACACGCATATACCAAGATTCCGTGAACCTTAACTTGAAGGCAACATCTGTAATCAGACAGTCAGTGAACATCATATTGTCAATAATTATAACTTTCTATAAGTATTCATGGCAG
Organism: Macrobrachium rosenbergii; assembly: GCF_040412425.1. Taxonomy (NCBI): domain Eukaryota; kingdom Metazoa; phylum Arthropoda; class Malacostraca; order Decapoda; family Palaemonidae; genus Macrobrachium; species Macrobrachium rosenbergii. The sequence goes on along the minus strand of NC_089766.1, from coordinate 28,364,443 downwards.
GCAGTTGTTTACTCTGATAATTTGTACTCAGAAGCAGTAGTCCAGTGTCGAAGTACTTGAAGATTTCTAGTACCTAAAGCTTGCAGAAAGTATGTCACTTTTTGTAAGACTCCCTCTTTCAAAAAAAAATTATTTCTTTTACGAAATTCAACGAATCATGTCTTCTTTTGTGGCGTGAATATTGCTTTCTCTAGATATGGCCAACTACTCAGTCAACTGCATCGCATGGACAATTTCTGAGCATTTTTTTTTTTCATGGGGATGTTTCAAAAAATGATTGTCGATATTTCCAGTTTTTGTTATTTGTTAATTTGATTTCAACAGAGAGTTTGTACGATCACACTCGGGTCCCCTGAATGTATAACTCTAAAACAGTTTTCTTGGCTGCCAGTGCAACATTTCCTGATTCTCATGGCTTCCAGTGGGTAAAATTCAGCTTTTCATTTTAGCACGATTTTCCCTTGTGTGTTTACGAAATTTCATATCCAATCTTCTCCTCCTGATATGCAATCCTACACGTAGAATCCATTTGTGTGACGTTAGCATTGTAACATGACATTACAGCCCCCTTTGTCTCATTACCCGCATATTGAGAATGATGTCATTTAAAATTCTAAATCAGGAAAATATTCCTACTTGGTAACCATATGAATTTTCAAATCTTTTTTTTTAGTGTATGAAGGTTTTTATGTTTATAGAATATGCAGTGCATTGAAATGATATTCAGTAATATCTGTATTAATAATCAGACTGGAGTTTATTGTACAATCTTTAAAATCGATAACATTAGAAATTTTTCAAAAAATTTAGTAATCAGAAAAAGAACCTTGTTTCTTATCTTCTTAATTTAGTAATCAGAAAAAATGAGTTAACTCAATTAGCTTCAGTTTATAACTTTTGATCAAGGTAGCTTGGAAAATTTTAATCTAACTGAAAAATGTCCAGAGTTCACTCAATGGTTAAAAGAGAAAAAGATGGCGGGATTGAGTTAATCAAACTGGAAGTTTATTAAGTCGACTGGCGGATTTAGCAAAGATGATATTCCTGAGCCTTATGAGACGAAAATGCTTGTTCTCTCAATTTTTCTTTCCATCTCCAACCGTTGACTTTCGCAATCTATCTATCTGTCTATCTATCTTAGGCTATCTTCCTGTTTAATTCAATAGTGTTTTGAGTAAAGAAAAGAAAATAAAATACACTGTCATTAGTTCCAATAAGGGCAGAAGTACCTATGTAAGACTTCTTAGTTAAGACAAACATCCCATTTAGTTTGTAACAACTTTTTAGGTATCTAGGCATATATTTAGTCTATATAGCTTAACATATTTCTGATGTTTTATTTTTTTATCAAATATTATGATATAATCATTACTATTTTTTTATAACTGTATTTAAGACTACTGATGTTTTATCAAGTAACTGGCAGTTTTCTGTTTAAAAGAGTTCACTGGATGACCGTTTTTGTAGTAATTGCATCAAGTATTCACCAGGAGGTTGACGGCTCTTTTATTTTTACCCATTCAAGAATCTTTCCAAGGTTTTCCGAATATGTTCTTGATTTTACTTGCTAATCTGGTTCAGATGGGGCATGGATGGCTAGAAGTAAAGATGTTGAATTTTTGCTCAATTCTGGTGAATTCCATGAACAGGCGAAATCTGTGTGGAATCAGCAACCCAATGTGCATCCTCATGCGTTGTACATCAAAGAGATGAAGGGCAGCTTGTATGAATAGGGAAAAACTATTATGTAAGTGTAAGCTCTAATGAGAACGATTAATTTAAAGCCAGGTATGAAGTACTGTATATTTAAAATGAATCACAATTCTCGTTCAGCTTCCTCAAAATGCAAACAGTTTTGTTCATATCTATTTCTGTATCATATTTTATATCTTTCTACTCGGACATTCTTCTCTTGTCAAATTTGCTAGGAAAACTGTTAATCTTCCATCTTCAGTGTTTATTATTATTATTTCAGTAAATGAAACCTTACTATTATTTGAGGGGACATTAACTTGAAATTCAAGCTTCCAAAGAATGTTGGTTTCAACCTCCCACTGCAGACCCCACACTGCAGCAGTAACTGATCATGTCACAGAGACAGTGATTTTTCATTGCCCTGGTGGAGACGTAAATCTGTGACATCTGAGTAGCAAACCACAACACTAACCACTATACCAGCAGACCATCTAAAATTCTTTAAACAATAGACTTGACACCATGAGTAAGTCGAAATTAATGTGTGCATACTTTTATAGATATTGACTCCAGGGAAAAAAATCCATCTCACTATTTTGTAATGCATTTTGGTCCTGGAAATATTAATAACTTTTCTTTTGTCGGAGAGATGATAAACCGTTTGAGATATTTTGAAGAACAAAAACATTTCATTCAGAAACTTTCGATGTAACATTTTTTTTTTATTCTTTTACAATCATATGTTAAGGAATAGTCCCTTCAATGTCAGCGGGACATTTATAATATATGTATGTATACATATTTTCATGTTGTTGCCTTGTGCTATGTATATCATCCCACAGTTTTGATATATTTACTCTTCTGTTTATCATGTATTATGTGTAATGGTAATAATTATTGAGATATTGTATGTAGTGTAATATCAGATCTCAAAAGAGTTAGTCATTTAGATAACCAACCAGCGTAATTTAGAATTAATAATATCTTTCTTGATAATTGTGTAGTAGTGGGAGAGAGAGATTTTAGTTTTAGACCAGATGTGTCATCTGTCATCAGTTCAGATAAAAGAGCGTGCTGTTTTGGGTTAAGCACCGACAGGTTGAGATAACAATTGCTGATTCGTACTGGAAATCCACTCAGGTTTTTCATTTTGTTTTTAAAAAACATGCCAATCATAATTACCCACTTGCAATCTGTTCGAGCCATTTTGAGATTTCTGTAAAAGCTTTGTTCCATACGAAAAGATGATGTGTACCTTTTGAGAGTGTACATGTCTTGATCAATTTTGTCATCTTCCTTATTCTAGAGTTTTGTTTCTCACACCCAAAATACCTTAATGGCATCATATGACTGTTTTAATTTCCTACAGGAATCCAAAATTTACTCATTCTGATTTTCAAGACCAAACAGTTTGGTTCCCTCTCTCTCTCTTTATTCAAAAGAGAGAAGTTATTAACATAGAATATTTGTGGTCACTGATATTAAATATAGGTTTTGAGATCTGATTATAGGGAAAGTATAAAAATTTGTTTATAACACACCTGATAAAATAGTGTAGTTTGTGAATTTAAAGCAGTTGTGCACAACCTTGTGTAGGGTAAAGTGAATTTTACTTATTATTACCATGGTATAATAGGGAATATTATGGAATTTTTGCCTAAGTGAAATTATTTTATTGATAAATCTTTTGCGTATTTTGTGTGTTCTTGTGCTTGCAATCTCTTGGTTTTTTCACTTTTTTTGGTGATTTAACATTTATTTACTTAGCATTTTTAATATTTCTTGATAATTTAACATTGCATACTTTATTATTATTGCATCATTTATTAACATTTTCTTGTCAAAACTTGAGTAATTCTTGATAGTTTAAATTTGCTTGATTAATTTAATATCTTCGTAAAAGAAAGTTTTTGTGATTTAGTTTTGTTTAAAAATTTAACTTAAGAATTCATTAAATTTTGGTGTTGTTTTCAAGTAATAGTAAATTTTTCAGATTGTGAATAATTATAAATTTTGAATTTATCATTAAATTTTTGTATTAATTTTTTTTTTAAACAGTGTTTCATCTATGGACCACCAGTGAATAGGATTAAATGTGTGCATAAGGCAAAGTGATAAACATGTTTTGTTCCTTTACTTCTGCTGAAGTGAATCAAGACCAGGGAAACAGTTAAAATTGTTTGATGGAGTGATGCCCTTTTTCTCTAATATATTTCTTGTTTAATTGTTGATACCTCACACTAGCCTTGATAAACTTAGTTTGATTTTTCATGTTGATTAATGAGCTTTTTAAAGTGATCACTCCTACCTTTAGAGTACTCAGTCATAATTCATATTGTTATGAGAGTTCAGGTATCTGGCTGAAGTGAGGTAAATTTTTTAATTCTGTGATTAGTTGTGTAATAACCAGGTACTTGTTACGCATCGTGACAAAAGATTTTGGGGCCCAGACCCGAAAACAAAACAAAATATCACTCTGGTTTATGGTTCACACTGGTGGTGTTAGGGAATATTTTGATAGGAGAGTAACCACATAGTTATTTTTACATAGTATTGTGAGTTATCTAGTTGAGTAACTTATAGAAAATGGCTCTCTTTGATGTTCAGAAGTTTTTAGCAGCTCCATCCATCCAAGAGTTATCTGAATCCAACCTGACTAAGGCACAATGGACTGCTTTAGCAGTGGCACGTGGGGATAATGTGTCTAATGGTATGATTAAGTCACAAATCAGATTTATTGCAATCCAAGCATTAATGGACTCTGGTAAAATAGATGAAGAGTTAGAAGAGCCACAAGAATTGTTGAATGCAGCTGAGATAGAGTTTATAAATAAGGAAGAACAAAAGAAAGAGAAAAGTGACACAGAAGCAGAGCTGAGACGTATAGGAGCAGAAGAAAATTTGATTATGCTGAAGATTCAGGCTGAAAGAGAGAAAATGCAAGCAAAAAGAGAAAGACAAGACAGAGAAAAAGAGAAAAAGAGAAAAAGAAAAAGAAAGAGCAGCAGAAAAAGAAAGAGAAAGAGCAAAAGAAGCAAGAGAAGAAAGAGAAAGAGCAAGGCAGCGGGAAGATTATGAAAGAGAGATGAAATTAATAGAAGCTCACTCCAAGTTACCTGTAACCGTCTAACCCTACCCGAGGTAATTCAGACCCCATATTTGATGTAGTAAGAGTGCAGAAGTTTTATTCCAAAGTTTACAGAAGAAGCTCCAGATGAGTTTTTTGATCACTTTGAAAAAGTGGCTTCAGGTATGGGTTGAGCAGAAAATAAATGGTCAGTCTTGCTACAGAGTGTTCTCATTGGTAAAGGAAGAAGTGCCTATTTAGTCTTATCTGCTGATCAGTGTAAAGATTACAAGGTACTCAAACATAATGTGCTACAAGTTTACCACATAAAGGACAATTTCCTCGCCTAGCCATTTTCTTATGCGCTGAAAAAAAAAAAAAAAATTAATGTTAGTAACATCTCAAAGCTGGAGTGGCTGAGTGAAAGCAATAAACTAAAAGAGTGCGTGTACCAACAAATTCGACCTCATTGCAGGATGACATCACAACATTATGACTGCACCTATATACTTCTCATAAGCCTTGAATAATGGGGTAAACGTTATTTATACATTTGTAAAGTCACTTGTTCACTGAAATTACCACTTATCAAAGTACGGAAAAGCTAACTGCCTTCCCAACCGGAATATTAGGTGTTCCTAGTGGCAGAGGCGGCCATCAACCATGACGCCATTTTGACCTATTTCCGGTAACCCAATTTCGGTAAACTTTTGTTATATGGTTATTTACACATAAAACAACAAAATAATGCAATAAAACAATTTCTTGCAATTTTGGGGGGTGATGGGTGTTCAGGTAAAATTTTGACTGGACTATAATGCTGGTTGTATCTATATAAAATACTATGTGCTGAGATACAGACGGACATTTATTCGCCACTTTGTTTCATGTTATTTAAATAATAATAAAATTTAACTTGAGTTGGTAAGACATTCCTCAACTATGTGCTCGTTTGATTACAGGAAAGTTACTAATATCTGATATATAGCCAAAGAAAGAATACCACGACAGAAGGGAAAAAAAGAACACATAGTAAATAAGTTGAATTATAATAACCGAAGCGAATAATAACTACCTCGAATTTCTGAAGCACGAAGACGGCAAAATAAAAAGCTTTCAAGTGTTCGGTTTACGAAAAATTAGGGATAAAACAGACAGACATTTATATTACAACAGCCCTTGTTGTTCAGTATGTACGCTAAAAAAACTTGTACAGTTTTGTTTCCATTAAAATAACGCTCACGAGACTATAAGGCGATTTAAAGGAAAGAGGCTTATACTTCATCCTTACTCAAATGAGCGGTTTTAGATAGTGAAAACTTTAATCTTAAAAAAAAATAAATAAATAATAAGCTCCTTTTCAAGTATTTGCGCCTCTATTCTAGTATAGCGCATTAATATATAACCTGTACAACTCAAGTACATGCACATTTTGAACAGTTGTTCCCAAATACGTACACTTCAAAACGGATTAGTGTAAAACAAAAAGACAAAACTTAAAAATTTTGCTTGGTCCGTGAACCACTCTCGGCATTCCGCCCACTGCGCTGTAAATGGGTCCCCAGCATTTAGTGGGAGGAAAAAATTGGTGTGGCGCCAGCAGTCTCACCCCTAAAGAATTATTTAGAAAGGCTGCACCATTTGGTGCGACTCCCTCCGAATGAACAAAGAGTGTGTGTGCTGTGAAAAAAATACACGGAAAAATACATAGATAGACAGACAGATAGATAGATAGATATAGGCTATGAATTGAATTTCCTATTTTCAAGGAGAGAGAAAGGAATTACAGCCAACATAACTGACAGATGCAGAGAGAGAGAGAGAGAGAGAGAGAGAGAGAGAGAGAGAGAGAGAGAGAGAGAGAGAGAGAGAGAGCTATAACAATCTCAGAGGAAGATATCCTATGAAATCTCATTAACAACATTGGCAATTATATCCTTTTAAACCAGTTTCATACATTTTTTAAGAAGGAACCTCGGGAAATACGTCGAATTCATATTCTCTAACTCCATAATTATTGCCTGTAATTCCACTTTTATTTCATAAAAATCATTTCTTAAACGACATCTTCTCTCTCGTCTTGTTTCGGTCTCTTTGTCGAAATTTTCCGTCGAAGCCGTTCTGGAAGAAAGTCATCATTTTATTTTGGGCGATTACATTTCTATAGCATAACATATGAATAACGATTTTCAGCCAACTAGAAGTCATTTCCCTTTCCTCTCTCTCTCTCTCTCTCTCTCTCTCTCTCTCTCTCTCTCTCTCTCTTCGTTTAAATATCGATTTCGTGCTATTACTTCCATAATCAATTTCGATTCGACGACACTCCCCAATCTGCATATTCATAAGTCGTTCTCAAGCATCTTCTCTAATGAAAACCCGAATAGGAAGGAGGAGGAAGAAAGAGGGTCTTCAGACTGGAATTTAAATACACGTTCCGTCTGCCTTTTGTTTTTGAAGGTAATTTAC
>NC_089766.1:28300851-28356715 GCF_040412425.1 Macrobrachium rosenbergii | reverse complement strand
AGACCCATATCCTCAAACTCTATACTCAACGGTATTGCGTCAGACATCGACCAAGTACATCATAGTCTTCTTCTATAATGACACCTCAGGCCTAACCTCATTATGGAATTAGCCATGCCACGATCCCCAAAGTCATAAGCATATAAGAACTTCACCATCTAAAAAGAACAAAAGAAGAAAGAACCTGTGAGTTACCCGATTTCAAAATGGGAAAGGAAAAAACAAACAAACAAATAAAAGAAACCCATATGTTTATAAAACCCTATGGTATTTTTGCACTAATTTAACCGTGTACAACACACAAAAATAAAAACTGAACTTGGACAATTAAAGATTTTTTATAACTCTACGGACCAACGTCCTCCTCAGCTAAAAAAAAAAACTACCTGTCACATTTAAACATTAAAAACAAAACCAAGAGAGGAGAAAAAATTGATCAGAAACACAGTACATCACAGGAATTAGCCAATACGGTTCCCATTAGCCTGTCTCTTTGATTTTGAGTGTGTATAACTGAGACACTCCGTATTTACATCTTGAACAACAAATCTATTTCCCTTCTTCTTCTACAATAAAAAGACCCTCAAATTTAGGACTGTAGCTTATAATTCGGTGATTCTAACATTTATTTTCACAAAACCCTACCTCCACAACAACTGCTCTATCCAACTTTTGCATTGCTCCTATCAACCATATCCAGAGTTTTCATGAATTCTTGATGAGATGCTCATATCTCTCTTTAGTCGTGGTGACTAGCAATTTTGTTGTATCATCACCAATGGAATGAGCAGCCGTCAAATGCATGCCTTACACTGGGCACCCAAACAGCGCTTCATTGGGAGACATTTCAATGGCATCACTAACCATAGAATTGATGTTATGCTGTATCTGTGAAGTATATTATCCATTTACATCACTACCCCCTACAGTCATCTGAGCTTCAATTACCTTCCTATTTGCCCATTCACACCCCATTGCCCTTCTGGTCTATAGGGAATAATAGTGACTTTCAAATGCCCATTACATCTGCAAGACCTCTAACGTCTTTTCACAAATTCTCTCACATTATCTGTAATCAACACCTCAGGAACCCCATAATGACAAATATATACATTAAAGAATGCAGCTGCCACCACTTCCACTATTTTATGCTTTAAAGGAAAAATCTCTATGAACCTAGTTAATTCGTCAGCAACCACCAACAGATTACCTATAAGCCATAACTAGATTCACAGAAATTGTATAACAGGGCCATATGGACCTAGAAAAGATCTCTGTTGGGAATAGAAATAGACCAATTTACAAGAAACAACCCTCGCTGGCTGTACATGCATTACAAACTGAACAACCCCTCACAAAGTCTTCACACTGGTGTGAGGCATATTCTTCTAAAGAATTGTCTCAGCATATTCTGATATGTCTTCTCAATACCCAAATGTGGACTGCCAGACCTAAAGTGAACAATATCCAGAACAGGCACTAAACTCCTCCGGAACAACTATTTGCATTGTATCACCCATAACCTCACTATTTCTGTTTGTACCTAATCTTCCTAACTAACAAATTACTCTCTAGCTCAAGCCCTGCAAAAAGGCAACTTATAACCCATCTAACTAATTCTCCTCTAAAAAACGGCTTTGTGCTGCAAAATTTCATCCTCATGCTGTTTATACTAATATCCCAGTATATACAATCTCCATATACATAACATACATGGTACCATCGGCATCAGGAAAACTTCTACTAAGGGTGTCTGCTACAACATTATGTCTACCTCTATATACCTAAGCTTATCAAAATCCCTGAGTCAGATACCACCTAGCTCTTTTAGGGGATAGATCTGGCTTATTGAAAAGATCAACAATGGCTTATGTTCCGTAGAACCCTACTTGATTGCCCATCAATAACATCTTAAAATGAAACAAACTAAACACTACGGCAAAGACCTCTTTATCCACTACCGACCACAGCCGTTCATTACTACCCCTTGTCTTAAACTTCCTGCCGTAAATTGCAATCAGATGGAGTTTTCCATTGAACTTCTGCAAAGGCATGCCCCTTACCATCGTGAAGGACATTCCAAATCAGGAAAATTTAAACACCGGGGATTCACTAAGACATCCTTAGTATTTTGAAAAGCTGATTGCTGCCATCACCCCATACAAACTGCACATCATCCATCAGGACATCTGTTAAAGAGACGCTGGGTAGAAAACCCTTTCACAAACCTACGAAAAAAATCCAGCCATGCCTATGAAAGACTGAATCTGCTTCTTATTCTTGGGGTTACCAAAATCTACAATTGCCTAATTTTATCCTCATTCACTCTAACAACCTCCTTAGAAATGACATAACCCAAATATACTACCTGCTTCTTCCAGATAATTACATAGCTAATTTTTATCTTCAAACCCGCTAACCTAAGCCCCCTTAAAACCTCCCTAAGAACCTCTAAATGTTCCTCTACAGAATCATGGTAACTAATATATCATCCATGTAGAGGTTTTTCTTGAATATACACAGTGCCACAGGGTAACGATCAGGAACCGTTTTCTTGTTCAACTTCCTAAAGTCCAGACAGACTTTTAACAAAAACATTTAGTAACTCTAAATTATCCTTTAAGTGCAACTATGTCTGCAAACTTAGCAGAACATCTTCCACATCCTCAACATATTCTTTAAAATCAGTATTGGCTAAATTATTTGATCCTTAAAACCTGCCTCTAGCCTGTAAATCTGCTTCTGAAAATCTACACAATTCCCCCGGCAATAGCAACTGAATTACTTTCATCGACCCAGTCAACAAAGTCGATTGCATAAGTATCCATCTTATAATTCTGAACAAATCATTACAGTTTAGCAATTCCATCAAGGATCCCTGAACCTGATGCATTTTTATAGAACCCATACACACTACCCCCTTCAGCTTTTCACTACACTCATCCACACACACCTGTCTGGATTTATGCATTCCTTTCATCAAACTGTCAACATAGCCATAACAGGACCAAGAACCACATATCCAAAAAACCCCCCTTATAACACTTCCTACCCACTGAAATATGTTCAGAATCCAGCAGCAAATTCTCATGTACACCTGATCGATTATCATCATCCTCCACTCACATCCATTCCCTTTAAAAGGCGCAAAAACACCAGGTACTTCAAAAGTTTTACCACGTACCACTGTATGAACCAAGATTTTGCATCTTCAACATGCTGGATGACCCAGCAACAAAGTATTCCCCAAAGGCGGCCCCTCGTATATCCAAAAATGGTTCTGCAAAGTTCTACCCCCACAGAGATAAATCAACATCTACATATCAAAAACCATAAACTATTTGCTGCCTCTTTGCAGGTCAAAGAATGATAGAAAACATCGATCAGAACAACTCATAATTCATCAAATTAATAGAGGCACCTATATCTATAAAAACACTCACATTAATGCCATACACAGACCCTTTTACAACTGGCTTGGCCTCTGAGGTTTCCCAGAAGTCCTATATCACAAGAAACACCCATCACATTTTCCTTTACAACTAATCAGTCTCCTGAACATGCTCACCAATCACTAGATCCCCTCAAAAACCCCTTTGAGGAACTTTCTTACATAAGTTACCAAAATTCTGAACTGTAGGCCTAATATTATACTGTTTAAGAGAGATGGACTACTATCGACAGACAAATTGAGAGAGAGAGAGAGAGAGAGAGAGAGAGAGAGAGAGAGAGATGGACAAGACCACCAAGGGTGACCACACTTCCTACAACTGCCACAATATTTAACATGACAAAACCTCTTAATGTGTCCCTGCATATTACAATTAAAACAACAAACCCGTGGAGACCAAGAACTCAACCCAACCATCTACCTCTAGCTCTTCCAAATTTCAACAAAACCCTTCAAGCTGCGGACTAAATCTCCGCGCCCTACACAACCACAGGCTAACCTAAGGAATATCTGATTATTGTCCATTCTAGCCATTTTCACAGCTTTCTTCTTAGTAAATAACTCCACTAACTCACTCCTGGCTGACCACAAATACAAAATTTCCCAAGTCATGTAGAAGGAAACCCCTCAAAGAAAACAAAAGAAAAAATACTATTCTTCCCGAAAAATTCCCATACAGGAAGAAGCCCACAATGTTAATTCCCTTCACTCCAACAATTAATCCCCAAGATCAAAAGAAAGTACTATTTAGACCCACAATTAAATCAAAACCCCATGGGAAAATAAAACCACACAGACGGGCTGAGCGCACAGCAGACCGCAAAGTAGGTCAAAATGAACATCGAGTTTTCAAGGATAAACAAAAAAACACACAGTCGACCCTCAAGTAAAGAAAACAGAAGTCTACCCTCACGTAAAGAAAATGGGACTCAAGCAAATGGAAGAGAGAGAGAGAGAGAGAGAAAGGAGGAGGAATCGCTCCCCTCCCTTTAGAGCAATACCTCCCCCTATCTTCCCTACACATCCATGATCTGCAGAAGCAAGCACACACAAAAAAAAAAAGGCCGAGCACTAAACCTCTGAGACAAGTCCGATTCATACTCAGTTGCCAAGGTGAAAATCGGAGAGCAAGCTCACACACCGAATTCTGGTCCCAGTTACACTCCCCTTATACTAGTGTGCATATGTATCTAAATAAAAACACGTACGTGTGTAACTATAAAAAAAATGCAGTTTAAAATCTAAGAAATGTACACTTACTCGCATAAAAATGTTTACTCACAATAACCCAATAAGCGTCAAATAAATTATTTCCCAATAACCAAAGTCCCCAGAGATAATAAAATAGTTATAATAATCCCCTAATTAAACCCTAAACACCAATGCAAACAGCCAATTGCTAAAAAAAAAAACACATAAGCCAAGCCCAAGACCCACATGCGTTTTGTAGAGAATGGGAGGAACACGTCAAGTCTCCGCCCAGCCTCTACGTCACTGACATGTCAATGATACATCACCCAGGGATGACGTCACTCCTGTCAATGCCTGATATAAGTTGCAGCACAATCAAAAAAGGAACAATCCACTCGCCCCCTTAACCAGTTTGTTCACTTCAAATCTGACACGCCAATTAACAATAAGAAAAAAAAATAATAATACACTTACATACACTCCTCCTTGACATCCATGGTGCAAAATCCTTCCACCAAAGAGAGAAAAAACCACAGAAATACACTTGCGTGTTTGCACGTGTCACCTAAGCAGTCAAGATACTACAATTAAACTCACTGAGCACACTAGCCTCTTCCCCAAACAATCTCCAAGCTAAACTAAAGACCAGAAATATCTATAAACACAAAAAACCCGCACCCAGTGAGGCATCATTAAACACACACAGACACTCGCTCTCAGAAAGACTGACCAGAGTGCATTTTACACCTCCGCACTAAACCAGATTACTGAACTGTGAAATCCCTATTCTGAGATGCAGCTACTACCCAACCTATAGTTCATCCTGTATAACAACTACTAGTAAGATATGTCTCTTAGGAAGCGTAACCTATATCCTATCTATTTATCAAGTTGCTTATCTATTGACTGTCTGTTTACCCTGCCACCACTCTTACCAAGGTCTTCATATGGGTGTTACTTCTCTTTTTAGAAAAGACAAGACGTGTTGTCTTTTCTAAGTGGGATATTAAAGCTCGTGCGCGGACAATTGCCACTGGGAAAATTGCCACTGGGTAAATTGCCACCGGAAAATTGCCCACCTAGGAATATTGCTACCCGGAATATTGCCACTATGATTTTTATTTACTTATAAAAGAGACTTTTACAAAAGTTTATAAACTAAAATTTTTTTATTTTTATTTTACTTTTAAAAAATGTTTACCTATTAATATTGCTAGAGATATTTCATTAATAAAAGTGACTTGAAAAATATAGAGGAAAAGAAAAACAATATAAGAACGCGATTTTATAACAACAAGTATTTTTGAAAAATTAGATCATAAAAATACATAAAAAGAACAAAATTGGTTTATTAAAAAACATGCATGTTATAAGCAATTGAAGGTAGATATCTTATTTTATCATCATAAGTGCTGTAGTTTAAGACGATGTTCTTTATTCTGGCATTTAAATCTTTATACTTTTTCTTGTCTGGAAGTGAATCCCGCGCTCAAAATGAATTCTCTTAGCTTTTGCTAAGCATTCCTCATCTTTGAGTGCGTCAATTATCTCAGACACTGGGGTGGGCGTTACTAACTGATTTATTAAGCGCATTATAAATGCCTCCGCCTTGTTATTTGTTCGCGTAAAGAGAAATTCACAACACGGCTATAGACATTCAGAAACAGATCGGAAACGTAGGTGTAGCTCTTCGTCTGTTATTCCGTGTCCCTCTCTCTCCAATTCCTATGTATGTTGATTCAAAATAGGCAAAAGAAATTCCTGTGGTATCGCATCATCGTCCGATAGTTCTTCGAAACCCAAATAACATCTCGGCTTGGCACAAAAGCTAGGGCTGAAAAATGTCGCATTTTAAAGAAAATTCGTTGTTGTTGTGGTATTCTTGTTTAAAACTCAGTTCAACTATTTTTCTATACAGTGATTGTGATAAATGGAAGAAACACCCATTAAAGGGAAACATTAGGAAAACAGCCATTATTCCATTGAAACAGGCCCTGTCAAAATCAATTGTTATATTTTCGGGCTCTTCACTGCTTAAAAGCTCACTCACTTTTCATAGAGTCTTCTATATGTTAGTTCTGTCTTGTTAGGTAAAAGAGCAAAGACACGCGGGATGCTCAATTTACCTTGCTGCACATGAATGGTTAACAATTGATAATAAAATTCCGGAACAACTTTAAATGTACCGTCAATTGCCCAGTTCTTAAAGTATTTCAAATCTTGTAGCCCAGCATCAGATGCAAATATCAATATGCGATCCTGATCGTCAATACCTGAATCATATTGAAGGAAAGTTTTCCCGCCGTCTATGATTGTAAATTCTAGTGGTATTGCATACCCTGTCCTTCCACTTGGTACGGAAGGAAAATTTGAAAGGTTTTTGTCTCCACTTCCTGATATTTCTGCTTATCTTACTTGTATTAGGCATTTGAGATACAACAGCTTCATCGAGAGACGCTGTAGCTTGAGATACCAGGACACGACTTGATTGGTGAGACGTTTTCACTTTTTCTTTTAAAGTTTCATGTGCAACTTTAGCATCTACTTGATCTTTCGTTGATGAGTGCGTGTGTTCGTTTACATGATTCAAAACTTCAAAGTCTTCGGCCGACGTTTTTGTATGCAGTCTAGCCTTGCAGTGTCTCTTTTTCCATTGGCTACACACCCAGTATATGACTGTATTGTCCTTGGTTGTCCCATGTTTATGATACATAAACTGTTGCTCATCAACGACCATATTATTTCCACGTTCACTCTTAATGATGGACACCATTATGGGCTGAACTTAGCAGAAATACTAAATTGTTAGTTGAATATTCGAACGTTGTCAACTCATTTAACCTATACAAAAAGTCAGTTATCTAAATTGGTAATTAGCAATTTCCGGAATAACGGTTGTTGGAAAAACTATCTAACAACTTTAAGAGGTAAACAGCTTTCAAAACCGTAATAAAAGGGAAATCTTGGTGACAAATAGATAATAAAAGTTTGGGACATAAGTAAATAAGGTTGTAGCGTCTGTCTGTATAGATCATATCATCTGATTTTTATAAGTAAGAAGAAATTATTTTGATAGTGGCAATATTCGGGTAGCAATATTCCTAGGTGGGCAATTTTCCCAGTGGCAATATTCCCGGTGGTAATTTACCAGTGGCAATTTCCCCAGTGGCAATATTCCTAGAGCCGTTACAGCTAAATGAAGACCATTTTCCGCATCGCCAGACGGGAGCTAACAAAGCCAAAAACCACTAAAGAATATCTTAATTTCCATCCTTCCTGAGTCAATGGCCACCTGCATGCCAATGAGACTTACTGCCACACCTACATGTTTTGTATATATACCCTTGTATCTATCATCTGTCCATATTTTACCACTGAACAAGGAAACAGAAGGAAGTGCTCAAATATATGGTTGGAACATTCCACAGTGTTTTATGGACCTTTTTACTTCATATATATATATATATATATATATATATATATATATATATATATATATATATATATATATATATATATATATATATATATATATATATATATATATATATATATATATATATATATATATATATATATATATATATATGATATATATATATATATATATATATATATATATATATATATATATATATATATATATATATATATATATATATATATATATATATATATATATATATATATATATATATATATATATATATATAAATATATATATATATATATATATATATATATATATATATATATATATATATATATATATATATATTCTGACTGGTTTATAGTGTCACTGGAATGACTATACTGACGTAACTCAAAATCTGTTATACCCTTACCTAGGAAATAAATGTCACAGAATTGATGAAAAATAAAATGTATTGCTCAAGAACAATCTTAAAAAGTTTAAATTTTCTAATGCAAAGGGAAAGTTTTATTACTGTGTTAATGTTAAGTTAGTCTCTCTCAGGAATTACTAACATCGACCAACTTATCGAAAGCGGAATTCCTCTCTGTTGATTATTGCATCATTGCAATGCTGATTATTTGCCCCATGCTGTTCTACACTTTGGTGAGAGGCTTTGCCTCCCCGTGCGTCCTACAATGCTGGCTGATCGGTGATTAAAATCGCCTTCGACTCATTCGGGGAAATGTCATTTGTGATTTACCATTACGCTATAGTAAAAATATTGAAATCACGTCTAAATGAAGTGGCAACAGAGAAATTATTTTTGATAACAGAAAACAAAATGCTATTATGCCCTCCTCAGATGTGGTTGTGTTGCTGTATAATTGTTCTAAAGTAATTCTACCGGACACTGGATCATCTAATCTCCCACAGCTCCTGAGGCTGCCATCTTTGATTATGAGAAACAGCGCTTGCCATCTCAGGAGAAGGAAAGGATGACCAACTAGGCCTTGGATTAAAATCTCTTCAAGTGCGAAGGTCGATGGACTGGTGATCTGTCTCTCTTTGCCTGAATATACCCCAAGAAAAATTGAGAATGCGAAAAGGAAAGGAATAGTATGAACATAACCATTACGGAAGAGATAGAGGAAGGAAGGTTATAAAATTCAGGAAAAAGAAATCTAGAAGGAAAATGACAAAGTTAGGAAGAACACAGAACAAAAAAGTTGCTGAACTAGAATGAATGTAGGATGTTTAATCCCATCGACTCCAGTACTTGTTTCCCACTATCTAACAAACACTTCGGTCTTCCTTCCCTCCTCTCCCCCTGACACCTCTAAATTATTCCTTCTTTTCACCAAACTATCATTTTCTATTGTTTCCAACTTACTTCGAATCCCACAACCTTGCAACTACATCTGCTTTCGTTTCTAAGGTATAACACACCTCTTTTCAGACCTTTGTTTCTACTCAAAAAATCAGTCAGTCTCATGTCTGTATATTTAGACACACTATTTCGCACATCGCAAACTCTGTCAGTTCAATTACAGGGTTTACTAGCTCTTTGTATGCTTCACATACTTTTCTTTTATCTCAGAAATCTTACACAACTGTTCATTAAAACACATTTTATTGACACACCTTCCTTGTTTAAACCCACACTGTTCTTCACTGTCCCCTCTTCTGTCAGCAGCCTTACTTCTCAACTAAAATCCTACCGTAAACATCCATTAGTGTACTAAGTAACGTTAAGCCCCATTAATTTCTTCTGTTCTGATCCTTCGTCAAGTTCCCGACACAGCGACTAATGCTCCTCATCAAAACTGCATCATGAATGGCGGAAGTTGTGATGAAGTTTCGATGTTCAAACTTTGTGTTGGACAGTAAATGGGAGCTATAGAAGTTGAAGACGCAGCTTGTTCCGAAGGGAATTCATTTCATGTAGGAGTATAATGTTTCAATTTGGACGAGAGGGATAAATTATTCATAATATTTATACGTAGTCATTTGATATTTCAGGTTTTTGTTATGAAATACCCAGCAGTAATTCTTGTTCCCCCCCAACTCAATTTTAATTACAGTGCGGAAACCAACTAAATGAAATCTCTCCCACTTCATATTATTCATTCAGTATTCAATGCAAAATGTTTGTCATTTTTCTGAAAAAAAATTAATTGATGAAACATTCTTATTACTAGGTCATTGAACGTCAGCTGAAAAAAAATTATGAAAAATAAATGAACTTTCCGTTAAATATACAGCAAGCCCTCCGGATAGAAAGTTTATTTAATAGCAGCAACAAATCACAGGAGTGTATTTTTTAAAAGAAAGGTTCTCTATTAAATATAACAGAATCATGGCCGGATTTTTTAACTGTTTGGCCATCCAATAATTTTTTCTTCTAGAATTGCAACACATCTGACAGTATATTCAACTTGTAAAAAGGAAACGGCCTTTTCGCTGGGTTTCGAAGTCACATAAGCGTCTTTCCCCTTTTTTTTAGAATTATTTATTAATTTTGCTATCAGAGTGATACTTATATGCACTATTTATGATATTGTACTGAAATTTAGATACCCAAAGACTTCTGTAGATGTAGCGGGAAAAGATCCCAAGAAACCGTTTCATTAACTGTCAACGAAGCCGAGTTCAATAAAAACGATATTCTGAAGTTACCTTTGCATTAGTTTTTTTTTTTTTTTTAGCGAGTACTAGTATTTTAAAGCTTTGGAAAATAAATTATTTTTTTCCGAAAAAACGATGTTTCTGGCTACACATGCGGAATTCCTTGCAAAAACTTTATGAACACTTTCAATGTAAATTTAGTGTATATAGAAAAGTAAAAAATAATTTTACTAATATGCATTATTTATCAGACATTATACTGACATAAAAGATCCTGTATTCTCTTCAGTCCTCCTGCAAGTATTACGTGCTGTCATTCTTGACTTTCTTGGATAATGAGCTACAGAATAATTGAAAATTAGACAGGGACTGACGTTATCTATATCATATTTTGGACACTTGTTATAGTAAAATTATAAAGACATTTTATAACGAAAGTGACTGGAAGATACAGTTACCTAAGAACGCCATTTATTTACCTTATTTCATAGATTTTGAGGCAATCAAGTCATGGGTGAAAATATTTAATGCAAATGTAATCTTTTCATATAATACAGTAAAAAGCATGATTAGGAGAAAACAATATCACAGGATGGCATCATTGTTCATCAAATTCCACGTATGGACTGATTCATTTTATTTGGGTCAGAAAAGTAAAGAATTAAATTTCGGAATGTATCTTCATAAACATAGTCAGAACTATCCAAAAAACCAACACTCTTTTTGCCCATCTAAGTGAAAAATCACACATGATTCATTGGTCTCATAGTATATTTTCAGGAAGTACAAATAATATCACGAAATGTTCTTAATTTTTATTAGCACAACTTACAAAGGAAAATAATTTTAATCGAATCGCAATTCCTTACGCTCCAGGCCCTGTTTTGCAGAAGAAGTTCCAAGCGGATCATGAAGAGAAGTAAAGACTGTTATTAATCTGAGTCGACGTCCTTCGCCTTACATTGTTTTATGCAAGTGTAATTTTGAGTTAAATACACAGTTGTTTCTCACCTGATGATATTAACTCGGATTATACCACATAAATCTTTTGTTCCTGTGTAAGTAGTTTCCCTGGGTTAAGGTGATATATGAACATATCTATCCGGCACTTGCTAGGCTCTCCTCTCTTCATTTTTCCAAAAACTTCAACAATTACACATTTTCTTAAAGTTTATTCTTTTCACATATCCTCAGAACCATCTTTTCTATTGGTCATTCTGTATACCTCGTCCTCTCATATATTTCCAATCTTTATTGCACAACATTATGCTACGCAGACAATTTCTGTTGACAGGTTGAACCTCTATCTGTTTCTTTGCATTCAGCATCCATACTTGAATTTTATACACTGTCCAGTCCTGCTTCACCTATCTTAAACCATATCGCCTTTCTCATACTATCTCCACCTATTATATTTACTTCTAAATATCATTAAAAAGTTTAAATCTCTTCCGATCTTTCACCATACACATTACATTCATCACTGTATCTTTCGGAATTTTAATCAACTACTCAATCTTACTTTGTTCACATTAATTATTCATTTCAGCATTGAAAATAATAGTTCCTTTTCATCCTCCTTAATGCAGTTGTTACAAACGTCAAACATTTTCATACTCCATTCACAAACCATTTTCCAGCCCTAGAATTTTATATCGAATTATAATGACCCTTTGAATTCTCGCTCCCCCCACCCATAAATATATTAAATATTCATGGAAAAACAACACACCCTTCTCTGTGACCCTCTTTTGTACCAGATCAATTGAGAGCGATAAAAATTCTTTCATGTAGATGATTTAAATCACCCTGAGCTGTCATGATATCAGGGTTTTCATTTTCACCATTGAATTCAAAATTCAAACTTTAGAAAATTTAATCTATCAGATAAAATGACAAATTAGCAGAAATTGAAATATCAGTTCAAGGATTAGCTTTGAAACTGAGTGAAATTCAACGGCAAACGAAGTCATCATTTCGTCCTTCAGACGAGGACATTGAAAATAAATTACATAAATCATATCGAAAAAAATCGTGTAACTGATGTCAATCATATCGCATACTACGAAAATAGTTTTTGATAGTTTCACCTTTTGTCTGTTCGTTCTTATTTAGCATCCTCAATTCAACTCCATACAATGTACTGCCTAAAAAGTTCCTTCATGTTTTGCAATAATTACTTCCAGACTCCCCAGTTATTCCTCAGATCTTTATGTACACAACCTGCTACCTTCTTTGCTTCACTTATTCTGTACCTCTGCTTTCTTTCATCCTCCCATCGTCTGCTATATTTAACTGTAAATGCTCCAAGATTTCAGTTTATTCCATTAATTCAATATTCCACATAACAGTCCCTCGCTCACATTATTTATTAAATTCAGTAATGAAAGCCACAGCTTCATTTCTTCCTTCTCAATGCAGATGTCACAAACGTCACATCATATTTTCCCCTTCCCACAATTGTACATCCACATGTAATGACCTTTCTTTGACCTTTCTCTTTACAGTCCATAAACTTTAAATATTCATTTTGTGACCCACTTTTGTGCAAGATCAGTTACGACCAATAAAATTTCTTTTGTCTAAATAATTGAAATGTCCCTAAACTGTCATGATTTCAAGATTTCAATTTTCTTCATTGAATCTGAATTTAAACTTTATGAAATTTATCAGCGCAGGGATTAGTTTCGGAATAGAATGAAATTTTAAGAAAACTAGGGCATCATTTCGTCCTCAGATACGGAAACTTGAAAATAAATAATTTAGAAATTCGTGGAAATGTTTATCATTTTCCCATTGAAATGGCTCAAAGCGAAAGGACTTCTCTTTTATGAATTATGACTTCCAGTTTTATTCCAACCTAGATTTCTTTAGGAACAATATGGAGGTTAAAACGCATTTAAATGGTCAATGTAAAATGAGTTTTTGAATTTTTGCCTGTTAGTTTTCATTCACGAGATATATTGATTTTTCAGGAAAACGAAATCATCTACTTACTAAGTTGAAAATGTTGCAGTTGGTAACACAAATTATAACTTCAAACTTCAGGAACCTGGACCTTCGATAGCTGTGAAAAAAAAAAAAGATTCTAAAAATGTAACAATATAATAAAATGAAGAGGAGATAAAGTTTCAAAGCACGATTTTCTCACTAGTGCAATCCTTACATAAACAATTGTCATCGTTCATGAGATAAGTTATTATCAGTACTTTTTTTAAGGCAAAATAAGCGATGAGTTTTATGAAGACGCTGTTGGGGTCATGACTGCAACCCCCCAGATGGTCAAAAGTGCTGCTGCATTTCAGACCAGATTACGTGTAGCTGTTTCAATGATCTAAAAACGACGATGGTGCGGCAGAGAGATGTTGTGTTGCATTACAAAGTTGCAATTCATCATATATATTTTTATATGTTTCCTGGTGCAGGTAGATTTTAAGTCTCCAGTTTTATTACTTTACTCTACAGTGACCTTGTAATATAACCAGGAGCATATAAAGCAGGAAACAAAAGGAGATAAACAGGAGCTTAAGACTTTCTCAAAGGGAAGATGCGTGAAACACATAGGTACAAAAATAGGTATATTTACATAACAGGCAAGTTCAAAGGAAAATGAATTAAATAAGCGTTAAATTGCTGCTGCAGTTGAAAGCCCTCCCAAGGCGGAGGTTGGGGGGGGGGGAGCTTGTGAATGCCAGGAACACGGGCCAAGGAGGATTATGCTACTATCATCTTTCTGAAACGATATGGAACACAGGTTATGGTCTAATGCCGGAATTGGAGAATGATTTCTACTCGAGGGTGCGCTGAAGGCGCCAAGGACAATCTTGAGGCTTAACTAGTCACTTGAGTAAGGGGGCAGTGAACACGTGGGCCGAGACTGAACCAAGAAATTCAGGGGACAGCCAAGACACGGGCCCAGAAGTCTAATGAATGCACAAGGGCGAAAGTAACGTGACTAAGCAACTCTTTCAGGGTACTTTACCGTCCTACAAGAGTGTCCAGCGCTGAGGTTGACACTGGGGCTTCGTTCCCGTCCTCCCAAGGGCGTCAGCAAGGGGTCCACGTGTGTTGTAGACAAAGACCGCCCACCAAGGTCGTACTCGTGAGTCGTAGATCGGTGGAGTGATGGAGGGGCGCCCTTGAGATGATATAGGGCTGCAGTATTGGAGTTCCGCTTGCTCTGGGATTGCACTTCACCGTTTGCAAAGGATACTGGCCACGTGGTTGGGTTACAAAGTAAGGGGCAGCGGTCCACGTGGCGGCGAAGAGGGCGGGGGGCAGAGACGTCTTAACTTGTGACCTACATTCAGGTCTGAGCTGTGTGTGAGGGTGATCGTAAGGCGTTGTGGCCTTTTATTACTTCTGCTAGGGCGTAGGGGGGGCGATGGATTGACCCCAAGTCGCTGGTCCTGTACCACAGAGAGAGAGCCCAGCAAGTTACTGCCCTAGGCGAAGATTGTCTTCTGAGTGTATTCGGATTTCCACCCTGAACCACCCCAACCAGATTTCACTACCTCTATACAGGTTCAAATAGACAGAGGTCTATCTATTGGCCAAGCAAAAGCAGAAAGGAGGGTGTTTTATTAGCTTTTTTGGCGCTAATCTTTACAATATATTGCACTAAATGATCACTTTTTGAAAAGATGAATTTCTATACTTTTAATAATATGTCAGTCATTTCATATCACAGCCTAGGAAGTTGAAATTATGCTTTTTTAATCAATTATAAAAAAATTGCAAATATTCTTTCTTCGAGTACAGATTGTGGAACAAAATATTGCTTACTTTTAATGACGTCTGTAGCTGGATTTGAGGCCTGTAACAACAATTACTATTTCTAGAACCTGATATAAAGATGTTCTGGAACACTTCCTAAAGTCTTCATATGTAAATAGATATTAGAAAGTATTTTTGACTGATAAAGAAATCCCTTAAGTACACTGCACTACTTTGATAAAATTCAGTTGGAAACAATGTTCACATACTGGATAATTTCAAAATGAAAATAAGTAGATTGGTTTCAAGATATCTCTTGAACAATACATTTTTTTTCTTAATCTCTTCGCCATCAATCATCGTCGAAATACTAACAAGAAAAATATACACGTTAATATATAAGGTGAGTTTATTTACATAAAAATTTCTTTTCTTAATGTCCTCAAAGCCATAGCTTTACCTTTGTGCTGCCGGCTTTCATGAATTTCATAATTTTCTACTTTTTCTTTTTCATTGTGTGTTATTTGATCCTCCATCACAGCTTTCTACAAGATTCTTTAAAAGCATTTCGTCGATTAACAGTCTAAAATTAAATTAATTTCTTGTCAGGAAATAATCTTGTCAAAGCACAAAGCTATTATAATATCTTTATATGATAATATTCTAACTCGTATATCTGACTAGAAAACAAATATAAGATTTTTCCACTTCCCTTAGTGAAAGAGATTAAGTTATAGAGGAGTTTTACATCAAAAGAAAACAGTAATTCAAATAGCAGTAATTTTTAGATGTAATTCTTCAGGCACTACATCTAATTTAAAAGCATTTCCAACCCTTTAGACAAAAACACTCTTTTAATGACTGCATGATACACAAAGCTCAAAAAGGAGCAAAGTTTATTAGGGAGTTTCAATTTCTGTCCCAAAAGTAAGCAACCCTTTCCCACTCATTTAATGGATTTACGTTTAAGCGTTTGGTAAACAGCTTTTGCTTTTCAGTACCTGAAATTCGCTATTTATTATTATTATTATTATTATTATTATTATTATTATTATTATTATTATTATTATTATTATTATTATTATTCATTTACTGAATTCATAAATATAATTGACATATCAAGCCATCTTCCTTTGAAGGGAATGGCCAGGTATGAATAAACTATAAAACGACAAGAGCGAAAGAAGAAAACACTAATGCATACAATCATTAATAAAAGACGAATTCATTGCAAAATAAATGCGTAAATAAACAAACAACCAAAAACGAAGTAATTAAACAAGGAAAATAAAGGGTGTTTGAGTGGACCTTCGAGTACGGAATTCAAACCAAGGCAGGAAGAATATTTTGTGGAGTTTTAAGGACATTGCATACGAAAATAGCTTGAGAAAATTCTACTGCAAATTAACCTGACAAGAGAAACAACATATGCTATGGCCTTTTGCAGACATAGTGAGATAGTCTTATGAATCCTTACTAACACAGAAGTTTCGGTATTTTTAAACACCACATGCTCTAAAAACAATTTCATTGATTCTAATGATATTGCATGTCCCGTTAGTTAAACACATCTGTGCATTGAGTCTCATGTGATATAAATGTAAATATTCAACAGATTTACCAATTTATTCTATCATATACAAATTGCTCATTTTAATCTTAACATTTTTCCTGTGTATTCTAACAGCCTATTTTCTAACGAATAAAAAAAAAAAATATTCGATATCACCAAATAAGCGAAAGGAAACGAAGTAACTGGATTGGAACGCCCGCCCGACGGTAAGAGATAACTTTATTTTCGTCGTTGTATTTCTCTGCTAAACCGCAATAACTGATCTATTTTCCTGGTCATTCACTTGATTAACACAATAATAAAGCTATAGAGTTACCCTCCCCTCAATGTCGATTTTGAGTTGGTAAAAAATAGACAGTATTTGTTGCTTAAATACTCACCTGTATTATTAAGTGTGTTAGCTTCAAAATATGAAAATCTCAAGCCCTCATTCAAAACTTTTAAAGAAGTTCTCAATCCTAATATAACTGTATATAACACAGAATGCTTTACAGAAGCTTTGAAAATTTTGTCAGAATCGTATCCCTGCGAATTAATGACACCAAATCCCTGACTGTTGAATTAAAAGTTTTCAGGATTTATTTTTCTGAGTTTGTAGAGCAGCATCCGGAAGTAGATCAGAAAACCATCCGTACAAATGCAGATGTTGCATTAAGAGCTCACAAAGAACATAATTTACTTCCTTATCTGTCAAAAGTTTCCAAATTGTTTTTAACTGCACCCCTTCAGTATGTAAAGGTGAAAGGTCATTTAGCAGGCTGAAGTTATTCAAAACTTATTTGCGAAACCGAACAAAAGGAAAACGTTTCCATTATCTAATGCTGCTAGCTTGTGAAAGTGATCCAACTGACCACTTACCAGTTCTTCAAATGGTTGCCGCAGTTAAATGGAGAGCAATGGATACTATATAGGAGAATAAACATTAAACACACCCCCCCCCTCATTACGAAAATTGTAAGGAAAATTTTCACTCTAATGAATCCTCATATTATTTATTCTTCACATTGAAATTAACACTTTGTTTTTAGTTTTGTTTTTTCTTCCCCTTCCTGCTTGCCACTTTTTTCTCTTTTTTCAGATTGATAAACTATAATCTTTATTTCCCTGCGTTGTAGAATGCTCTCGGGGGAGAAATATTGTTGTATAGAAACTAAAAAAATAACTGTAAAACTTTTGGTTCGTATATATAACATTACCTATAGGACATATATTGTATCTAGTTCAAGTTGGTCAAAATTACTAAACTGGTCAAAATTGTCTTTACAGCCCGGCCACCCTCCACCCCCCTCAATCAGATGGTCTTCAAGCCATCACTGGACTTGCCACCTTTCTGTTTAAGGGTATAAATGTTGGTCATCACGTAGTTATATATTATTTTTTCTGATCTCAAAATTTTGAGAAATACATTATAAGAGTTCTTGATTGTATTAAAATTTTACCTTACTTTGAGAAAGAACTTTGAAATTGGAATATAGAAATTAGGCCAAAGGCCAAGCGCTGGGACGTATGAGATCATTCAGCGCTGAAAATATTGTTGAAGCAGTTGTTAGGAGAGACTAGAACATAAGTTGGAAGAAAGAGAATATGAACGAAGGTATAGTAAAAGGAATGAAAGGGGTATTATTATTATTATTATTATTATTATTATTATTATTATTATTATTATTATTATTATTATTATTATTATTATTATTAAAAGAAAGAATGGCTTTCAGTATTTTCCCTGAATACGAATAAAGAAAACAAGTTTTTTCCTCGTGATTCCGAAAGATCTTGCCATATATTTGCTTAGTGAACAATTAACAGTTTTTTATTAGTTTTATTGAATACAATCTCCAAACCCTTTCCTACAGCGAATTGTTTTATGTATTAGAATGAAACTCTTTAAAAGCTCTCAATCTTTGGCGGGAAATGAACTGATTTCTGTGGTCAGTGCACACTTCTGATGACGTCTCCATCTTTTACAGAGTTTGAGACAGCAGTCAGATGATCCCACCGCATTCTCTTGCACGTGACACAAAAGTGAGGCAAGAGGAAATGTGGCTGTCACAAAAATGCTTTTGTTACGTTTCAGATGTCACACGCATATACTAAGATTCCGTGAACCTTAACTTGAAGGCAACATCTGTAACCAGACAGTCAGTGAACATCATATTGTCAATAATTATAACTTTCTATAGGTATTCACGGCAGGCAGTTGTTTACTCTGATAATTTGTACTCAGAACAGTAGTCCAATGTCGCAGTACTTGAAGATTTCTAGTACCTAAAGCTTCCAGAAAGTATGTCACTGCTTGTAAGACTCCCTCTTTCAACAAAAAAATTATTTCTTTTACGAAATTCATCGAATCATGTCTTCTTTTGTGTCGTGATTATGGCTTTCTCTAGATATGGCCAGCTACTCAGTCAACTGCATCGTATGGACAATTTCTGAGCATTTTTTTCTTATGTGGATGTTTCAAAAAATTACTGTCGATATTTCCAGTTTTTGTTATTTGTTAATTTGAGTTCAACAGAGAGTTTGTACGATCACACTCGGGTCCCCTGAATGTATAACTCTAAAACAGTTTTCTTGGCTGCCAGTGCAACATTTCCTGATTCTCATAGCTTCCAGTGGGTAAAATTCAGCTTTTCATTTTAGCACGATTTTCCCTTGTGTGTTTACGAAATTTCATATCCAATCTTCTCCTCCTGATATGCAATCCTACACGTAAAATCCATTTGTGTTAAGTTAGCATTGTAACATGACATTACACCCCCCTTTGTCTCTTTGTCTCATTACCCGCATATTGAGAATGATGTCATTTAAAATTCAAAATCG
Organism: Macrobrachium rosenbergii; assembly: GCF_040412425.1. Taxonomy (NCBI): domain Eukaryota; kingdom Metazoa; phylum Arthropoda; class Malacostraca; order Decapoda; family Palaemonidae; genus Macrobrachium; species Macrobrachium rosenbergii. Next base: position 28,336,924 of record NC_089766.1, on the reverse strand, counting down.
GGAAAGTATTCCTACTTGGTAACCATATGAATTTTCAAATAAGTTTTTTAGTTTATGAATGTTCTTATGTTTATAGAACATGCAGTGCATTGAAATGATATTCAGTAATATCTGTATTAATAATCAGACTGGAGTTTATTGCACAATCTTAAAATCGATAACATTAGAAATATTTTCAAAAAGGTTCCTCAGAAAGAACCTGTTTCTTGTTCTTAATTTAGTAATCAGAAAAATGAGACTCTTATTCAGCTTATAACTCGCCGCTAGCTTGGAGGGATTAATGTAGAAAAATTCCCAGAGTTAACTCAATTAAAAAAGCTAAAAAGAGGCGAGAGTTAATGAAACACCCTTTTGATCAAGGTAAAAAAAGGACAAAATTTTAATCTAACTGACGCAATGTCAAAAATGAGAAGGTCAATGGTATAAAATTTCCTTTTGCTTTTTTAACGCTGTATTCTATTCCTCGAAGACGAAAGAGAATGGCAGATAGCCGGGATTGACGCCTTTGGGTCACTGGAAGTTTATTAAGTCGCCTGGCGGATTTAGCGAAGATGATATTGCTGAGCCTTATGAGACGAAAATGCTTGCTCTCTCAATTTTTCTTTCTATCTCCATCCGTTGACTTTCGCAATCTATCTATCTGTCTATCTATCCATTGACTTAGGCTTTCTTCCTGTTTAATTTGATAGTGTTTTGAGTAAAGGAAAGACAAAATAAAATACACTGTCATTAGTTCCAGTAAGACAAACATCCCATTTAGTTTGTAACAACTTTTTAGGGATCTAGGCATATATTTAGTCTATATAGCTTAACATATTTCTGATGTTTTATTTTTTTTTATCAAATATTATGGCATAATCATTACTATTTTTTATAACTGTATTTAAGACTACTGATGTTTTATTAAGTAACTGGCAGTTTTCTGTTTAAATGAGTTCACTGGATACTTACAAGATGGCCGTTTTTGTAGTAATTGCATCAAGTATTCACCAGGAGGTTGACGGCTCTTTTATTTGTACCCAGTCAAGAGACTTTCCAAGGTTTTCCGAATATGTTCTTCATTTTACTTGCTAATCTGGTTCAGATGGGGCATGGATGTCTAGAAGTAAAGATGTTGAATTTTTGCTCAATTCTGGTGAATTCCATGAACAGGCGAAATCTGTGTGGAATCAGCAAACCAGTGTGCATCCTCATGCCTTGTACATCAAAGAGATGAAGGACAGCTCGTATGAATAGCGAAAAACTATTATGTAAGTGTAAGCTCTAATGAGAACGATTAATTTAAAGCCAAGGTATGAAGTACTGTATATTTAAAATGAATCACAATTCTCGTTCAGCTTCCTCAAAAGGTAAACAGTTTTGTTCATATCTATTTCTGTATCATATTTTATATCTTTCTACTCGGACATTCTTCTCTTGTGAAATTTGCTAGGAAAACTGTTAATCATCTTGCAGTGTTCAGTATTATTACTATTATTTCAGGGGACATTAACTTGAAATTCAAGCTTCCAAAGAATGTTGGTTTCAACCTCCCACTGCAGCAGTAACTGATCATGTCACAGAGACAGTGATTTTTCATTGCCCTGTTGGAGACGTAAATCTGCGACATCTGAGTAGCAAACCACAACACTAACCACTATACCAGCAGACCATCTAAAATTCTTTAAATAATAGACTTGACACCATGAGTAAGTCGAAATTAATGTGTGCATACTTTTATAGATATTGACTCCAGGGAAAAAATCTATCTCACTTTTTTGTAATGCATTTTGGTCCTGGAAATATTAATAACTTTTCTTTTGTCTGAGAGATGATAAACCGTTTGAGATATTTTGAAAAACAAAAACATTTAATTCAGAAACTTTCGATTTAACAATTTTTTTTTTTTATTCTTTTACAATCATATGTTAAGGAATAGTCCCTTCAATGTCAGTGGGACATTTATAATATATGTATGTATACATATTTTCATGTTGTTGCCTTGTACTATGTATATCATCCCACAGTTTTGATATATTTACTCTTCTGTTTATCATGTATTATGTGTAATGGTAATAATTATTGAGATATTGTATGCAGTGTAATATCAGATCTCAAAAGAGATAGTCATTTAGATAACCAACCAGCGTAATTTAGAATTAATAATATCTTTCTTGATAATAGTGTAGTAGTGGGAGAGAGAGATTCGAGTTTTAGACCAGATGTGTCATCTGTCATCAGTTCAAATAAAAGAGCGTGTTGTTTTGGGTTAAGCACCGACAGGTTGAGATAACAATTGTTGATTCGTACTGGGAATCCACTCAGGTTTTTCATTTTGTTTTTAAAAAACATGCCAACCATAATTACCCACTTGCAATCTGTTCGAGCCGTTTTGAGATTTCTGTAAAAGCTTTGTTCCATATGAGAAGAAGAGAAGATGTGTACCTTTTGAGAGTGTACATGTCTTGATCAATTGCGTCATCTTCCTTATTCTAGATTTTTGTTTCTCGCACCCAAAATGCCTTAATGGCGTCATATGACTTTTTTAATTTCCTACAGGAATCCAAAATTTACTCATTCTGATTTTCAAAACCGAACAGTTTGGTTCCCTCTCTCTCTCTCTCTCTCTCTCTCTTTATTCAAAAGAGAGAAGTTATTAACATAGAATATTTGTGGTCACTGATATTAAATATAGGTTTTGAGATCTGATTATAGGGAAAGTGTAAAAATTTGGTTGTAACACGCCTGAGAAAATAGTGTAGTTTGTGAATTTAAAGCAGTTGCGCACAACCTTGTGTAGGGTAAAGTGAATTTTACTTATTATCACCATGGTACAATAGGGTATATTATGGAATTTTTGCCTAAGTGAAATTATTTTACTGATAAATCTTTTATGTATTTTGTGTGTTCTTGTGTTTGCAATCTCTTGGTTTTTTCACTTTTTTTTGGTGATTTAACATTTATTTACTTAGCATTTTTAATATTTCTTGATAATTTAACATTGCATACTTTATTATTATTGCATCATTTATTAACATTTTCTTGTCAAATCATGAGTAATTCTTGATAGATTAAAATTTGCTCGATTAATTCAATATCTTCATAAAAGAAAGTTTTTGTGATTTAGTTTTGGATTTAACTTAAGAATTCATTATATTTTGGTGTTGTTTTCAAGTAACAGTAAATTTTTCAAATTGTGAATTCTAATTATAAATTTTGAATTTATCATTAAATTTTTGTATTTAATTTTTTTGAAAAGCAGTGTTTCATTTATGGACCACCAGTGAATAGGATTAATTGTGTGCATAAGGCAAAGTGATAAAAATGTTTTGTTCCTTTACTTCTGCTGAAGTTAATCATGACCAGGGAAACAGTTAAAATTGTTTGATGGAGTGATGCCCTTTTTCTCTAATATATTTCTTGTTTAATTGTTGATACCTCACACTAGTCTTGATAAACTTAGTTTGATTTTTCATGTTGATTAATGAGCTTTTTAAAGTGATCACTGCTACCTTTAGAGTACTTAGTCAAAATTCATATTGTTATGAGAGTTCAGGTATCTGGCTGAAGTGAGGTAAATTTTTGAATTCTGTGATTAGTTGTGTAATAACCAGGTACTTGGTACACATCATGACAAAAGATTTTGGTGCCCAGACCCGAAAACAAAACAAAATATCACTCTGGTTTATGGTGTTAAGGAATATTTTGATAGGAGAGTAACTACATAGTTATTTTTACATTATATTGTGAGTTATCTAGTTGAGTAACTTATAGAAAATGGCTCTGTTTGATGTTCAGAAGTTTTTAGCAGCTCCATCCATCCAAGAGTTATCTGAATCCAACCTGACTAAGGCACAATGGACTGCTTTAGCAGTGGCATGTGGGGATAATGTGTCTAGTGGTATGATTAAGGCACAAATCAGATGTATTGCAATCCAAGCATTAATGGACTCTGGTAAAATAGATGAAGAGTTAGAAGAGCCACAAGAATTGTTGAATGCAGCTGAGATAGAGTTTATAAATAAGGAAGAACAAAAGAAAGAGAAAAGTGACACAGAAGCAGAGCTGAGACGTATAGAAGCAGAAGAAAATTTGATTACGCTGAAGAATCAGGCTGAAAGAGAGAAAATGCAAGCAGAAAGAGAAAGAAAAGACAGAGAAAAAGAGAAAAAAAGAGAAAAAGAAAGAGCAGCAGAAAAAGAAAGAGAAAGAGCAAAAGAAGCAAGAGAACAAAGAGAAAGAGCAAGCAAGCAAGAAGATTATGAAAGAGAGATGAAATTAATAGAAGCTCACTCCAAGTTACCTGTAACCGTCTAACCCTACCCGAGGTAATTCAGACCCCGTATTTGATGTAGTAAGAGTGCAGAAGTTAATTCCAAAGTTTACAGAAGAAGCTCCAGATGAGTTTTTTGATCACTTTGAAAAAGTGGCTTCAGGTATGGGTTGAGCAGAAAATAAATGGTCAGTCTTGCTACAGAGTGTTCTCATTGGTAAAGGAAGAAGTGCCTATTTAGTCTTATCTGCTGATCAGTGTAAAGATTACAAGGTACTCAAACATAATGTGCTACAAGTTTACCACATAAAGGACAATTTCCTCGCCTAGCCATTTTCTTATGCGCTGAAAAAAAAAAGAAATTAATGTTAGTAACATCTCAAAGCTGGAGTGGCTGAGTGAAAGCAATAAACTAAAAGAGTGCGTGTACCAACAAATTTGACCTCATTGCAGGATGACATCACAACATTATGACTGCACCTATAAACTTCTCATAAGCCTTGAATAATGGGGTAAACGTTATTTATACATTTGTAAAGTCACTTGTTTACTGAAATTACCACTTATCAAAGTACGGAAGAGCTAACTGCCTTCCTAACCGGAATATTAGGTGTTTCTAGTGGCAGAGGCGGCCATCAACCATGACGCCATTTTGACCTATTTCCGGTAACCCAATTTTGGTAAACTTTTGTTATATGGTTATTTACACATGAAACAACAAAATAATGCAATAAAACAATTTCTTGCAATTTTGGGGGTGATGGGTGTTCAGGTCAAATTTTGACTGGACTATAATGTTGGTTGTATCTATATAAAATACTATGTGCTGAGATACAGACGGACACTTATTCGCCACTTTGTTTCATGTTATTTAAAGAATAATAAAATTTAATTTGAGTTGGTAAGACATTCCTCAACTATGTGCTCGTTTGATTACACGAAAGTTACTAATATCTGATATATAGCCAAAGAAAGAATACCACGACAGAAGGGAAAAAAAGAACACATAGTAAATAAGTTGAGTTATAATAACCGAAGCGAATAATAACTACCTCGAATTTCTGAAGCACGAAGACGGCAAAATAAAAAGCTTTCAAGTGTTCGGTTTACGAAAAATTAGGGATAAAACGGACAGCCATTTATATTACAACAGCCCTTGTTGTTCAGTATGTACGCTAAAAAAAACTGTACAGTTTTGTTTCCATTAAAATAACGCTCACGAGACTATAAGGCGATTTAAAGGAAAGAGGCTTATACTTCCTCCTTACTAAAATGCGCGGTTTTAGATAGTGAAAACTTTAATCTTAAAAAAAATTAAATAAATAATAAGCTCCTTCTCAAGTATTTGCGCCTCTATTCTAGTATAGCGCATTAATATATAACCTGTACAACTCAAGTACATGCACATTTTGAACAGTTGTTCCCAAATACGTACACTTCAAAACGGATTAGTGTAAAACAAAAAGACAAAACTTGAAAATTTTGCTGGGTCCGTGAACCACTCTCGGCATTCCGCCCACTACGCTGTAAATGGGTCCCCAGCATTTAGTGGGAGGAAAAAATTGGTGTGGCGTCAGCAATCTCACCCCTAAACAATTATTTAGAAAGACTGCACCATTTGGTGCGACTCCTCCGAATGAACAAAGAGTGTGTGCTGTGAAAAATACACGGAAAAATACATAGATAGACAAACAGATAGATAGATAGATATAGGCTATGAATTGAATTTCCTATTTTCAAGGAGAAAGGAATTACAGCCAACATAACTGACAGATGCAGAGAGAGAGAGAGAGAGAGAGAGAGAGAGAGAGAGAGAGAGAGAGAGAGAGAGAGAGCTAGCTATAACAATCTCAGAGGAAGATATCCTATGAAATCTCATTAACAACATATAATTGATTAATTGGCAATTATATCCTTTTAAACCAGTTTCATACATTTTTTAAGAAGGAACCTCAGCAAATACGTCGAATTCGTATTCTCTAACTTCATAATTATTGCCTGTAATTCCACTTTTATTTCATAAAAATCATTTCTTAAACGGCATCTTCTCTCTCGTCTGGTCTCGGTCTCTTTGTCGAAATTTTCCCTCGAAGCAGTTCTGGAAGAAAGTTATCATTTTATTTTGGGCGAATACATTTCTATAGCATAACATATGAATAACGATTTTCAGCCAACTAGAAGTCATTTCCCTTTCCTCTCTCTCTCTCTCTCTCTCTCTCTCTCTCTCTCTCTCTCTCTCTCTCTCTTCGTTTAAATATCGATTTCCGTGCTATTACTTCCATAATCAAGTTCGATTCGACGACACTCCCCAATCTGCATATTCATAAGCCGTTCTCAAGCATCTTCTCTAATGAAAACCCGAATAGGAAGGAAGGAGGAATAAAGAGGGTCTTCAGACTGGAATTTAAATACACGTTCAGTCTGCCTTTTGTTTTTGAAGGTAATTTACTACTCGTAAAATATGTGATATGAAAAATGAGTGTTCCATATGTGTGTGTGTGTGTGTGTGTGTGTGTGTGTGTAACTCGGACTAAGTGACACCGGGTAAGAGAAAGGAATAATAAAATGATAGAAGCAAGAATGGCAGTAGTATCTATAAGAACAGAGGGAAAAGGAGAATGTCTACAGAAGCTGGATTGTGTAAGAGGACTGTTCAGCCAAATCTGTATGGAAGTAAAAATGCGAATGCTGAAGGCAAGTATAAAAGGGATAGATTCAAATACTAGGGAAAAGCTCATGCGTAATATAATGTGAAGCAGAACGGCTGATAGAGCAGGAGACATGAAGAGATGAACTGGTGATATGGTTAACGTAAACGATCAAAGATTCCAGTTACTCAGAGGCTTTTTGATTACACGCAGAGAATACAGGAAGACGAGCTGGGGAAAATCCAGCTAAGAAGCGATGGAAGGATTGGTTGGGGGATTAATTAACTTTGAATTATCTGTCGGTGTCTTCCTTTATTCATTGTTCAGCTAATCTTACTAGTCTTATTAGTTCTCTTTTTTTAATAGTACACTATTTGTCTGCTTTCTAAAGTATCAGAGAAACTTAAACAATACAGCAAACAATATTATTTCAAATCATGTATGGGTAGACTACGGTGATAAATACTGAATAATTATTTACTTATGCACTTACTGATTCGTCGATTGAAATTTTATCGCACGCCCTCCACATATGGCTGCTAAGCATAACATTTCACGGAAATTAGGATACTCGTTGAAATACCCTATTTCAAGGGAAATGTTATCACCAACATTTTGTTCTAGCCCATGGAAATAGACTGTTAACCTTTCTAATTAACATGCAAGCTAATTTTTTAAAGAATATTATTAAGTAATATAATTCTGGAAAATGCAACATGGATTAAATATACCGATGACAAAAGCATTTGGCCGGAAAACGAAAATACAGACATTAGCAGTAATTTAAAAGCCATCGAAAAGATTTCCTGTGGAGGTGGAAAATTAATGCAAATTACATTATGGGGTTCCTGAAGACATTATTGAAATATTGGGTTTAAATCCACTGAATTCAGGAAACGATCCGATATTTATGCGTATGTGCGTTTCTATTCCGGTCAGAGCATTGAAGTCAAGAAATCCATGCTTTGATGATGAAATCAATGTAATTAGGAAAAATAAAAAGATATTGAATATGCTACTACAGATTAAGAATTGATATATATATATATATATATATATATATATATATATATATATATATATATATATATATATATATATATATATATATATATATATATATATATATATATATATATATATATATATATATATATATATATATATATATATATATATATATATATTATATATATGTACCTGGGTTTATATATATTTTTATATAGGCCGGATATATATATCTTTATATTAATTGGATGGTTCTGACTATATATATATATATAGTGTTTATTAAAAAAAAATTATATATATATATGAAGCTTATATATAATGGACAATATTTCTTATATATGATATAAATAAATATTATATTATACCATCCAGTTTGAAGGAGGTCCTTTCAAATGGATCTAATGGGATATTCGAACAATTATTGTGCATGTTTTCTAAGATCCTTCTATATAATATACTCCACTATATATACAGTTTGAAATGAATGATATCCACTTGTATATCCCTATGCATATATATATATATATATATATATATATATATATATATATATATATATATATATATATATATATATATATATATATATAAACAGGAGTGGAAATGCAGGAAAACAAGCAGATTCCAAGTGCAGTAATTTAATCCTACGTTTCTAAAGTGACCTTTTGTCACATCATCAGGGACATCTATAAATGAAAATTCAGACATTAGAGTGCTTTCAAAACATTAGGCAAGTATATGAAAATATATGCACTGAAATACACTTAAAATTACACTTAAAAAAACACGAAATTAAAATTATATAAAAATGAATTAGGCACTAAGTAAAATCACAGACACACTAAAAGCTATACAATAAATTACACATACACTAAACATAAAAGAAGAGAATTTAAAATTACACAATAAAAAGGGAATAACAAAACCAGTAGGTAAAATCAGAGACACACTTGCGGGAAAAACACCAACCTTTCAGAGCAAGAGTAAAAAGCACACTAAAATTCATTTCAACATACAGACCAGAGAACCGAAAATATAAACAACCAAATTGTAGGTCAAGCAAAATAAACATCAGAATTACTTATACTTGAGAGCCTCAATATCAAATTGAAAGTACCTTCGCTTAATCACCAAGCTACGGCTGTTCCACTGTTTATTGTTTAATTTGGTTGTTTATATTTTCGGTTCTCTGGTCTGTATGTTTAAATGAATTTTAGTGTGCTTTTTACTCTTGCTCTGAAAGGTTGGTGTTTTTCCCATGAGTGTGTCTGTGATTTTACCTATTGGTTTTGTTATTCCCTTTTATTGTGTAATTTTAAATTCTCTTCTTTATGTTTAGTGTATGTGTAATTTATTGCATAGCTTTTTAGTGTGTCTGTGATTTTACTTAGTGCCTAATTCATTTTTATATAATTTTAATTTCGTGTTTTTTTAAGTGTAACATATATATATAGAATATATATATATATATATATATATATATATATATATAAATATATATATATATATATATATAAAATGTGAAAATATATAGGGAGGATAAAGTATATATATAATATATATATAATATTTATATATATCTATATCGTAACAGGGTTCAATATATATAACGGAATATAAATATACATATATATATATATACAACCAAATATATATATATATATATATATATATATATATATATATATATATATATATATATATATATATATATATATATATATATATATATATATATATATATATATATATATATATATATATATATATATATATATATATATATATATATATATATATATATTGAAGGGGTTGGAGCCAATCTGTCAGTACGACACAAATAGAGAAAGTGAGATGTACACAATAAAAACAAAACAACAAAAACACTATTATTATGACAGGTACAAAGGAGCAGCCGAAGTTTGAGTGTTCAATCGCGGAACCAGTTGTTTGATCATTAAAGACTCGAGTATTGGTCGCTAGAGTTGGTTTGAAGTTTGTCCAGTTAAGCAGAGATTTTTTTTCCAATAGCAGTTTTACAAAGTTTTGTATGATTTCTAATATTAGAGTGTTCAAGGTTGTTGATTTTCTTACCCTAGGGCGAAAAATTACCCCTTATGAGACTCTTCTCACTTTTAGAAGTCTTTGAACGGATCACACATAAATCACTAAGCTGCACTTGGGATACGAATACTTATAAACCACCGCGGAGATCACCACAACACAAAGTTCATCTTTGAATTTAAAAATAGAGCCAATCTGCCCTGGACATATTATCCATGTACAAACAATCGAGACAAAATACTCATAACCTGAAAGAACCGCTTGCAATGCCTGAGCTTTTTCTCTACAGTTCTCATCGCTTATTCTTTATTTATTTATTTATTTATTTATTTATTTATTTATTTATTTATTTATTTATTTATTTATTTATTTACTTTACGAGGATTACGTTCTTTGGAAAATTGATATAACTAGTATATATATATTTTTTTTACTTGTTTAAATAGAATACATGGTCTGTTGAATACCAAAGTATATATAAAACTGATTGAAAGAAGATAATCATTAACTTCCCGTCACAGAAATGATTTTTATTTCAAATTCTGAAATTTATTACTGGATTTCAAATTCCAGTTCAATTATTGTTCAGGGACTCTGGTTCATCATTCATTCCTATCTCCCTGTTAGTCTCTGTAGACCGTTTTTCATTCATTTCCATTCATTTATAATTATTGGCTTGTATGTTGCCAATGGCATAATGGTAGCTTCTTGTAAAAGATGAAGCTGATGTTGCAGGATAAATCTCTTCAGTTGCATAAGAATTAACAGCATGTCTTACGTTAGCAGAGGCAAGGTCCCAAGAGATGAAGCCTCTTTCAAAACTTGTTATCGAGGAATCTCGAACTCTCTTTCCCTGTGGGATTTCCTTCTGATTTCTGGGGTTTTATTTGTTTTATTCCATTATCGCTGGGAGTTTCTTTAATTTTTGTCCTGTCATTGATCATGAATTGTGTAGCATTAATTGGCCATAAGCATAAAAGCGCACTTCTTCGCAAAACATTTTTACCCCGATAAATTTCTTATTTTTAGAATAAATTTAAAACTAGGAGAAAAGAATAACAAATAATGGCAAATGAACTGAGATAAATCTATTGAGACGAATTTAATGTATAAAAACAGCAGTATACGTACGAAAGTAACTTCAGAAAATAGAACCCTAACTTTATAAAGCTTTCATATAAACGAGAAACTACCAAAAACTGGGCTTTATATTTAATTAAAACAATCTTTAACATATATACCAATGATCTTGTGGATCGTGTTGGTTAAACCATGGAATCCCACCAGGCTATGACTTGTGGAGGCCTGGGATCAAGTTTTGAAAATGGTGCTTTTCTTAAGGAAAATCGTAGCCGATGGCTGCATGATTGAAAGCGGGTGATAATCGGGGACAGTGTTGCATATACAGCAAAAAAGCACAATTTTCATAAGAGAAATATAACTGTTACTCAGTTAACTTTTCCCTCCCTTGCTTGACGTCACAGGACATTCCTATATACAATGTCCGTTTGTTTTAAATGAAGTCGTTATTTGAATACCTTTCTGTGAATGAAGATTCTGTTTTAAACGTTCTTTGATATCAGAGTATACAAACCCTTTATTGATGAACGGATGTTTCCTCAAAAGTATCTTAGAATATATTGTCCAATGGCACAATGTATTTCAAATCTGTCTAATGACTTTACACTTCATAAAAAAACAAAAAAAAAAACAAGTATAAACTTATTTTGAACGGTTTCTTGGTATGACTGCTAAATAAAACATTAACTTCATTCAAAATAACAGTTTTAAATTCGTCTAAAAATATCTTTTCGTTGTTATTCATCTCACAGGTTATAACATTTTACCTTCCAAGACTCAGCAGCCCAGCGCATGACTGCTTTACTCTTTGGTAGTAATTTAAGTCGCTAGTCGCGAATACAATTAAATAGTTTCAATAGATTTTTACTGTTTGGTTGCAAATCCTCAAGGGTGAAATTAATGCATATTTCTTCATCTGTTACATTGCCATCCATTCAAGATATTTCTTTGTTAGGGTCTCATTTCTCTATTAGACAGTCAAATGCATATGGCTTGAATTTAAACTGCAATATCAAGAAGTTAAATAAATGGTTTTCATGTCTTACGATGATCTGATGGAAATCCCATCACCACCCCTGGATTAAGAAGAACCCGATTCCAGTGTCTCTGAGCTTATTGCAAAACGCCCGGATAACGAAGCTATTAGCTGCAAATACTGGAAATGGATCTGCTCCCTTTGTGTTAGATGCCCCTTGGAGACTGCGAGACAATTGCTTTTCCCAGGTCGAACAATTTCTCATTACCTTCATGGAAAGAACAGCCGAGAGGATTTATTTTCGCGGTTAATGGTTAAAGTTGCATAATGATCACGACACATTTGTTTAAAGAATCTACTTATCTATCTATCTATTTATCTATCTATCTATCTATATATATATATATATATATATATATATATATATATATATATATATATATATATATATATATATATATATATACATACATACACATACACATACAACACACATATATATATATATATATATATATATATATATATATATATATATATATATATATATATATATATATATATTATATTTATTTATTTATTTATATATAACCATGACGTGCATCACTGCAAAGAAACTGCCGGATAATGTAATAGAATGCACAAGCTTCAACTTAGGAGTACAGAGTGGAGTTTATGCCTCTAAAGTTTTCAGCATGGATGAGGTTTAGCCTCAGTCTCCAATCTGCTCCACTTGAAATGATGTGCCATCTGTGATCTCTTAGAAAAATTCACTGTTGCAAGCATCCATCACTTCATTTTCTGGGAGTTTTTACATAATGTGTGTCGAGGATTGGTGCAATTACTGCAAAATACGAAAGTATAAAAGAGCTCGGTTGTTCAAGGGTAGAGTGCATGCAACATCAGCCAGTACTCCAAGTGGTTGCCGTACAACATCCAATAGGTTTCACTTGTTGGAGTTTTCTGAATCTGAAAATTTCCTCTAACCGGAGAATCCTCAAATGTTTTAGCATTGTTTTAAAGGACAATGAACATGGTAGGGATGAATTTCTTGTATTAGTTACCGACAGAGGAGGCAAGATTGTGGATTAAGGTAAACACACAAATTGCTGTCAGCCACGTTGGAGCAAAAATTTAAGAGCGTATGAATGATGTCGTAGGAGAGGACTAATGTATGACTCTATTAATAATATATCACGTCTGCTTTTACCTCTCTCCCCACGTAGTTCTTCTGCTTCTACTCTTTTCTTTTCCCTTTTCTGTTTCTACATCTTCTGCATCAACCTCTTTTTCTGTAACCTCTACCGCTACCTTCAGCGAAAGAGAGGGTTGGTCTTCCCAAAAGTCCCCACCAAAGTGCTTAACTTGACTGTCTGTACAGGATGTGCAATGTCAACGACTTCTTTGCATTCATGCAAATTTTCACTGCTGTACTTCTGTGGTACCTCATGGAGAAAAAATGAGCATTCCAGGTGCTGAAAGGACATCCTGCAGCAGAGAATTACCTCTGATTGGATGGAATGCAGCATAGAGGATGCTGTCCATAATATGGGCATCCATAGTTTGATGGGTGTGGTATAATTGCCCAGGGAATGTGTATATTGGTCTAAGAAGAAGGTGTGCTTGATGCTAGTTTTCTCTCCTACAATAAGCATCAAACAACCATTTCCAATAAAGATAAAATTATTTAATTCATTCAGTAAAGAAGTTGTGCCAGAAAATAACTCCAACAGAATTGCTTAATGCTCCGAGGATTGGGGTATAAACAGCATTTGTATTACAATTTCTTGTTCTAGAACAAAACATCTCTTTGGACAAAATAATGTTTGTATCCAAATGAAGTTTTTTTAAAGTTTAATATTCAAGAAAATCAGACAAATATGTATAAAAATCATACATTGTGTCTGAAGTTCACGGTGGTTATAACTTAATAATTAATAATAGAGAAAGCAGCATGCTTTGTTAAGTAGTTTTTGCATTGCTTGAGTTTAACGTGTAAAAGTGGTATTATGTTTTCTTGGACAATTAGTATAACTTCACCTAACTGAAAAGCAAGACACTCTTCTACTACCAAGGAGGTCATCAAAAGCATTTAAAAATTTGGGAATAAGAATCCTCCCAGTGATACCCTTGTGACTGGGAGAATGTCAACAACTTAATACTATGAACTTCCAGCGAGTCAAAACTGCAAAGCATATGTACCGATAGGAGATGAGGAAGCATTTCACCATGCCATACTTATTTCCAGTAAAAGAATACATCCAATGTATTAGGGAAGTATATAATATAGTTTCACCGGGAAGAATGAACAAAGAAGATGTTAATATATATGTTTTAATTGTACTGCAAAGAAGTGATAGACTGCAAGGAATTAACATTCTTACAGCTCCATTAAGTCACATATTGTATGTTCTTGAACTCCATCATTGACGACTGGCCATTTGGGGACTTCATCCTATGGCGTGCAGTACCTGGATAGACCTTGGAATTGCATGGCATCCCAATTCCTGAGAGCCCAGTGGATGATCTAGCTCCTGGCAATTCTGCTACTAGCACTCCAGCATTTGACATTCACAAAACAGAGGCACATGAGGATCGTACATCACTGACGAGGGAAAGTATGTTTCATAACCCTCCTATTCGACGATTTCTATGGGAAACGGACATGTGTACTATATGAACAGCACCAAGAAGGACATGCTGTGCCCGTGTTCTACCTGCCAGGTTCCTCTTTGTATTGTATAGAGCTTCAGTATGTACCAAATTGACCAGAAGTACGAGAGCAGAATGCCCTCTTCTGGGCCTCAGTCCCAAAGGCTTGTAGGCTAAGGCAGAGCAGCCCTTATTAATTCCTTCCCCTTCAACATTGTTGGTCAAGCACAAGTTCCTCGATCACCAAGAGTAGAGGAGAAAAGAATACATATATGACCAAAAATGTTTGGAGAGTTCCTACAGAATAACAAAAAATACATAAAATCATGTGGTCATGCAAGCATTTTTGGTACTGCCGTGTCACTTTTACACCAAAATTCATGGTTACCCTCAGAGAACAATTCCCTGACAATGGGACAGCCTAGATTGACAAACAGAATGTAGCCCAAAGGGTTGATAACCACCTCCTACTCATCCCCTACTCCCTAAATGTATTTCTATTCCCAGAAAAAAAACCTGCGTCCTGGATCATATGTCAACAGAACAAGCTAAAGGATGCAGCTGACCCTGGCAATTATCGAAAGATTGTAATTACTACAAATGCGTCCAAGATACTGAGTCCGTTCTTCTGGTGAGACTTCTCCCCTTTCTACACAGTACTGACAACCAATTCGGCTTTTAAAGAAACCACTCAACTGACACCTAAACATCCTAAAAAGAATTGCTGAACTGTTACCTATCATCAGCCTCTCCTATTTTTATATGTTTTGTAGATGTGAGAAAAGCATTTGACAGAAGGTAAACTACTTCTGAAGGTAATACAAACGAGGTACACATCTCTATATTTAATTGGTATTTTATGTTGTTGTTTTTCCACACAGCACTTCTGTGTCAAATGGGCTAAATGAGGTAACGTATTGTTGTACGCCTTCGGCTCCCTAAACGGGCACCAAGGGGGCATTCTCTCTCCATACCTGTTTAATACGTACACAGATACCCTGAATGTCAAACTGAATTCACTCTCAATCGGATGCACTATCAACGAAACAACAATAAGCAACCTCTGTTACGCCGACGATACGGTTCTAATTTCTCCATCACTGCAAGGTCCCCAGCTACTCATCGACACTTGCCGCCAATATACAGAGGAATTTGATATCCTATACAACATAACCAAGACCCAGTGTGTCGCTAACATTATTTAAGATCGCTTAAGCATATTGCAGACCACAAATTTTCCTCGAAATGATCGCCTGGAATTCGTGCATAGGATTTCCGTATCTGGGCCACATTATCACAGACGACCCAAAAGATATATAGACATAGAACAGAGGCGTTGTAAACTATGTGCAACTGGCAACATTATTGAAAGGAGGTTTGCCTTCTGTCACCGAGACACGAAACTGCTGCTCTTCCGCTCGTATTGCTACAATATATATGGGTATTCCCTTTGGACGAACTATACCCGAGAGACCATGAGACGTATCGCTGTTGTTCACAATGAAATTCTGAGACGCTTCACAAACACTCTTCGCTATCGCTCCGCCACGCAAATGTACATAAAAAACCGCCTGAATAATTTAAAAATCTTTGTGAGGCGAACAATGTCCAGTCGGATCACCCGAATGAGAAACAGCAGCAATTCGCTCATACGAAGCATTCTGAGCAGTGAGGCAAGAAGATCTCAATTGTGGGAAAGATGGGATAATGAGGCGTTTGTTCCTTAAATGACTTATTCTTTATTTTTGCAATTATGAATTGTCATCTCCAGAATCTGTCATTATTATTATTATTATTATTATTATTATTATTATTATTATTATTATTATTATTATTATTATTATTATTATTATATTTCTACGTTTATTGTTATTATTGGTATTTTTTTATTATTACTGTGATTAATATCATTGTAGAGTTTTGCTATTTTCAATTTTCGTATTTAGCCTTCTGGGTCTGACTTCTGTAACCACCTTAGGTCCCTAGCTAGAAATTAATTGTATGCAAGCTGTTTTTTTAATCATAATATTTTTTTATGTTTTTATACTACTATTCTCAATATTATTACTGTCATTACCATTATTCTGAATACTATTCTTATACTTCTTTAGCAACTGTGTGGATATTGCCAAAAAAAAACTTAATTTTATCATTATATAATATTAATTCTGTTTGTAATACAGTTCTTTTCTACAATTTGAACTATATAAATTTATATATATATATATATATATATATATATATATATATATATATATATATATATATATATATATATATATATATATATATATATATATATATATATATTTTTTTTTTTATCATGTTATCTCATGTATGTAGATCGTGTATGTTATTGTCTCTACTTTGTATAATCCATGTATATGACCTTGAACTGCAATAAAATCTATTATTTTTAGTATCATTATTATTATTATAGCTTCCCCGATGATTATTGGAAACTTAATATAAGACCCATTACTTGATGAAATAAAGTATATTAAGAAAATAAAGTGGACAAATCAGAAACTGAATTCAGCTGGGAAAGTAATCATATAAAAATTATAATTTACAACGTCAAAATATGAGACAGAACAATAAAAACGCCTTATTTACAGTGACATGAAATTAACAGTGGCTTGTCTTATAAGCAAGATGATATCGTAATCGTGGCGTGTCTTATGAACAAGAAGATATTGCAACCTGTAAGGACAGACACATTCTTTCGAAAACGACATTTAACTTCTCTCGCCAGAGTGCTTTTAAGAGCCGAAGGTCTGTGATGAACAACTAAAATCCGGGATTTCCGGAAGTAATCCCGATTAATGGAAATTCTTTCGATTCTTTTCCACGTGAAAATGGACGTAGAAAGTCGTTTCATATTTCCCCGGAAGAGCAATGCGATTTTATCCCAAGGAAGATTTGGGCTTTGTGTGTTGGTGATGGAATGACTTCTAGATCAATTTATAAAGTGTTTTCAGTACAGAGTTTCCTTTTACGTGTTAGTATTCCAGCTGGAGAGATTTCCTTGCAATCTCATATAGTGAATTAGAACACAAATAGTACAGTCCTTCTTATATATTGAATTAGAACACAAATATTCTAGTCCTAATCATCAATTTGTTTAGGATACCTAGGATGCTTGCTGTTACAATTCTTAGGTCATATTTGTTTTTGGAAACTGCCAAACAAGTTTTTGTGCATTATTTGTTCCAGATTTCTTGAATGCTTCTTAACTATTTGGATATTGTGAATAAACAGTTATATAATCCACACATTTCAGAAGAGCATCACAGAATATGTTTATATCTCATGTAGTTCAAACTTGCGTCTTTAGTAATATTTACAAAAACTGTAGAAAAAATTTTCGGTAATGTGAAATTTTTACTTCTTCCTTTGGTCAAATCCTCGGGTGTAGGGTAAGCACTTCAGGTAAGAAGCTGTAATGGGATTGGAAATTTATATTATCTTTCATAGTTTTTCTACGGGTGAGCACACACGCGCGCGCACACACACACACACACACACACACACACACACATATATATATATATATATATATATATATATATATATATATATATATATATATATATATATATATATATATATATATATATATATATATATATATATAGTCTCAGTAATTAGAGGCTACTTGGAAATCTTAGCTTAATGATAAATTAAAAAGATGAAGCCGGAACATGAACAACAACTCGTCTGGTATTCAACTAGCTATCGTGTAATTTCATAGTAGGTACTCAATTAGGTCGTTAAATATTTTACTTGTGAGTGGTAGTTTGTTTACATTTCACTATAGTTTTATTTTCATATTTTTATGTTTGTGTTTTTAATTTTTCGTTATTTTACGTCTCACCCTTTTAGTTTGTATTTACTTGTTCATTTTATATTTCGTTAGTATTTTTGCTGAAGATTTATTATGACAATTCATTTTATTGTAATTTTATTGATTCTCATCCTTGTCGAGTTTTTTCAGCCTGATGATGAGGTTTTATACCTCGAAAGCTTGTAATAAAGAATGTTCTTCCTGGTCTTGGCAATATTATTTATCATTAAGCTAAGATTTCCAAGTAGCCGCCCAATTACCGAGACTATTTTGAGACGTTATGGCTGCTCGACGTTACAGCTGTTTAGACGGACTGAGAAGGTTCATTATAGATCCAAGAAGATTGAGGAAGACATAAGATTTCTGAATACTTGCAAGGATTACCAAGTTTATTCCTAATTTCATTAAATTTAAGGTTTATTCCAGGGATTTCCACAACACGAAAACTTATCTCTCATGGCAGTTTAAACTTTTAGACTTTGAGGTTAGAGCACAAAACGAAAGAAAGAGGTAGTTTTAACAGATTTGTCTTCACTAGATAGGGATTTAAAGAACAACCTTTCTTTTTTGGATTTTAAGTGTTTGTCGTCGATTTTAGATTTCAACGTTGAGAAAAATTGGCTGACGTTAGGCTGACACACAATAGAAAGTTAAGAAATCTCGGTGTTGACGTTAATAAGAAAATAGATAGTAGTAAAGTTATTTTTAATTTTTCTAACAGAAATTTAACAACAGATGAAAAGGAAGTTCTTTCTCTTGGTCTTGATTTTGCTTTGATCCCCATGAAATTCAATTTCTTTAAGTATTTTTAAGTTTTGAAAAACTATGTTCAACTTTGAGAGGCTGTGACATTTTTTGGCAGTGAAACCCAGACTTCACTTTTTTTAGCAAAATTTCCGTAATTGCAAACGATACCTTCAAAAATTTTAATCGAAAAAGGAGGGTGACAATCAGTTAAATAAAGACAGAATCAATATTTTACGTAACCTTAAGAACGATAATAGTATAGTTATTACCAAGCCAGATAAAGGTAGGGGTGTTGTATTAATGAATAGGTCTGATTATTTAGATAAAATTAATGAAATACTCTCTGACAATACAAAATTTAGGATTTTAAACGTAATATTGCAGTCACATTTTGAAATTAGAAGACAAACTAAATAGGTTGCTTAGAGGTCTGAGAGATAAGATTGGGGAAAGCTACATATAGCTCTTTATTTGCTTCAGGGTCTAAGCCTGGTTATTTGTACGGTCTGCCTAAGGTACATAAAATAGGAAACCCTTTAAGACCTATTATTTCCTCAATTGGTACTTTTAGTTATAACCTGTCTAAGTTTTTGGTTCCAGTTTTAAACCCTCTAACTTTAGGTGAATTTAACATATCTAATTCTTCCAAATTTGTTAAAGAATTATGCTCTTTCAATTTTAACCAAGATGTTATAATGGCTAGTTTCGATGTAACCTCTCTTTTCACCAATATCCCATTAAAAGAAACAACCGACATTATTCTTAATAATATATGTGAAAACCATCTATCAGTGTTTGGACTTAATAAAATAGACTTGCAAAAATTATTACATTTAGCAACTGCTGATGGCATTTTTACTTTGATGGTAAATTATATAATCAAATAGATGGAGTAGCTATGGAAATTCCTTGGACCTGTATATGCGGATTGCTTCATGGGTTATTGTGAAAGGATTTGGATGTCTGAATGCCCTAGTGCTTTCAAAACCTTTGTATTACTGTAGGTATGTAGATGATACTTTCCTTGTGTTTAAGGAATTATCACATGTTGATTTGTTTTTTGAATATTTTAATTCTCGTCACCCTAACATTTCTTTTACTTGTGAGACGGAACAGGATAATAAGTTGTCATTTTAGATGTACAGGTATACAGAAATAGTGGCAAATTTGAGACCTCTGTTTATAGGAAAAGTACTTTTACTGGCTTGGGATTGAATTACCTCAGTTTTTCATTTAAAAGTTGTATAAAATGAACTCAATACGCACTTTGATTAATAGAGCCTACAATGTTTGTTGTGATTTTAATTTATTTCATCAACATATGGTTTTCTCCAGAATTACTTTTCTGAAAACTCATATCCCATTTTTTGTATTTTACAAAGTTCTGAAAATTTTTTAAATGAAAAGTTTTGTCCCAGACCGGTGTACAGTACTGCTAGTAAAGATGTAAAGTACATTAAATTGCCTTACCTTGGTCATAGTAGCTATATGGTCCGAAAAAGTTACAAGAAATACTTAAGCATTGTTTCCCTCAAATCAGTTTCCGGTTTGTTTTCTGTAATCCTTTACAATAAGATCACTTTTGAGAGAGAAGCCTACTCTGCCTGTGGACCTTAATTCCTGTGTCGTTTACTTGTTCACTTGTTCGCAGTGTGGTCTGCGATACGTGGGATCTAGTTCCCGCTGGCTCAGACACAGAATTTTGGAACACAGAGGTCTTTCTGTTAGAACTAGGTTTCCCTTTACAAACCACCTTTTCTGCCATTAGAGAACACAGTTTAGCACAGGACCATCCTTTCACTGACCTGGATTTTCGGGTACTGTCTTTTGTTCAAACAGACTGGACCTTTTAATTTCAGAGTCGCTGACTATTAAAAAGATGAAGCCGGAATTGAACAACAACTCGTCTGGTATTCAACTAGCTATCGTGTAATTTCATAGTAGGTACTCAATTAGGTCGTTAAATATTTTACTTTGTGAGTGGTAGTTTGTTTACATTTCACTATAGTTTTATTTTTCATATTTTTATGTTTGTGTTTTTAATTTTTCGTTATTTTACGTCTCACCCTTTAGTTTGTATTTACTTGTTCATTTTATATTTCGTTAGTATTTTTGCTGAAGATTTATTATGACAATTCATTTTATTGTAATTTTATTGATTCTCATCCTTGTCGGTTTTTTCAGCCTGATGATGAGGTTTTTATACCTCGAAAGCTTGTAATAAAGAATGTTCTTCCTGGTCTTGGCAATATTATTTATCATTAAGCTATATATATATATATATATATATATATATATATATATATATATATATATATATATATATATATATATATATATATATATATATATATATATATATATATATATATATGACTATTTATCACATCACCGTGATTCATATACAATCAGAAAGCTACAAACGTCCTTTAATATCCAATTCACTCTACACTCGGAAGTAATATATTTTCATATATGTTACCGAAGGGGCCAATTTTTAGTTGATAATAAGTCCACCGTCCCGTGAAAGATCGAACCAGCGACAGACGAGGAATCAGGACTACAGTGACACACTAACCAGTCGGCCACAAGAGAGGTATAAATGAATACCATCTCCCATCAACCCACCTGTCGAACTCAGGTGTTTACACATAAAATCCTGATATCCACCCACCTCTGCCATGTTGACCGTGTAGTGCGTTTGTCGCACGTAGCCATATTATTTATTTATCACATCACCGTGATTCATATACAATAGAAAGCTACAAACGTCCCTTTAATATGTAATTCATCTCTACCTAAGTAATATATTTTCATATATGTTGAAGAAGAATTTTAAAGGTGATAATAAGCCACCCGTCCGCTGGGATGAAAAAATCCAAAAAAACTCTGGACGAGGAATCAGGACTACAGTGACACACTAACCAGTCGGCCACAAGAGAGGTATAAATGAATACCATCTCCCATCAACCCAAATATCGAACTCAGGTGTTTTATTGCGTTGGATATAGAAATATCACCCACCTCTGCCAGAATGTTGACCGTGTAAATCCGTTTGTCGTGAATCGTAGCCATATGAAATTTATCATCACCGTAATTCATATATCCATCAATCTTAAGCTACAAAACGTCAGCTTTAATATCCAATTCATAAACAGTAATATATTTTCATATATGTTACGAGAATATTTTAGTTGATAATAAGTCCACCGTCCCGTGGGATCAGACCAGCGACGGACGAGGAATCAGGACTACAGTGACATTAACCAGTCGGCCCAAGAGGTATAAATGAATACTGGGATCTCCCATCAACCCACCCCGTCGAACTCAGGTGTTTTCATATTTAGGCGATATCCACCCACCTCTGCCATGTTGACCGTGTATCGACGTTTGTAATTATAGCCAGAATTGACTATTTAAAACCACATCACCGTGATTCATATACATCATCATTAATTTACAAACGTTTTTAATATCAATTCACTCTACTCGAAAAATGTATTTTCATATATATTACCGAAGAAATTTTTAGTTGATAATAAGTCCACCGATCCTGGCGTGATCGAAACCAGCAACGGACGAGGAAAAGGACTACAGTGACACACTAACCAGTCGGCCACACTAAAAATTCCTCCAATCGGTAACATATATGAAAAAATATTATTTCACTCAGGTAGAGTAATTGGATATTAAAGGACGTTTGCTATTGATTGTATATGAATCAAAATGATGTGATAAATAGTCATAATCATATCCTACGCAAAACGGCAAAACGCACTTTCAACGGCATCAACATGAAAGATATGGGAAATATCGCTTCCAAAACGCAAAACACCTGAGTTCGGACGGGGGTTGGATAGGGAGATGGTATTCATTTATACCTCTTGTGGCCAACTGGTTAGTGTGTCAAAAAATCCTCCTGATTCCTCGTCCGTCGCTGGTCTCGATCCCACGGGACGGTGGACATATTATCAACTAAAATTTTTCGGCAACATATATGAAAAATATATTACTGAGGTAGAGTGAATTGGGTATTAAAGGACGTTTGTAGCTTTCTGGATTGTATATGAATTACGGTGATGTGATGAATAGTCATCATATGGCTTGTTTATTGAACGTGACAAACGCACTAACGTCAATTGGCAGAGGTGGGTGGTATCAGTTCCAAACGCAAAACACCTGAGCATTCGACATGTGGGTTGATGGGAGATGGTACTTAATTTATACCTATGTGGCCGACTGGTTAGTGTGTCACAACAAAGTCCTGAAACAATCTCCGTCGCTGGTTCATCCCACGGGATCGGTGGACTTATTATCAACTAAAAATGTTCCTTCGGTAACATATATGAAAAAATATATTACTTTCGAGGTAGAGTGAATTGGATATTAAAGGACGTTTGTAGCTGAATATATATATATATATATATATATATATATAATATATATATAAAATATATATATATATATATATATATATATATGGTATATATATATATATATATATATATATATATATATATATATATATATATATATATATATATATATATATATATATATATATATATATATATATATATATATATATATATATATATATATATATATATATATATATATATATATATATATATATATATATATATATATATATATTTATATTATATATATATATATATATATATATATATATATATATATATATATATATATATATATATATATATATATATATATATATATATATATATATATATATATATATATATATTCCTACTACTCATGTTAGGATACAATGAAACGGGACAGTTTAAAATGCAGATTCTTTAATTTACAAAGTACAATTTACCAAGCACTAACTTTCGAATACATACAATCTTCTTCATGAGGTACCGATGCACTGAGGAAGATTACAGCTACAAATCAGGTATATAGGTGCTCCCCTCACATCTGTTGTTTTCATTTTTCTGATCCCTGGGATGACCTGCCCGTTGATGTACACCCCATCCTGCCCTTCCCTGAAGTCCTATTGAACTCCTCGACCGTATGCTTAATCCTTCGTTGATCTTGGTTATCCCTTCCTTCCCATCTTTTTGTTTATATTCTTCTTAAAACTCTAGTATATAATCTAAGAAGAAGTCTTGTCCTTAAAATTGCTACATATGTTGCCCTTCATCGTTTTGCTCACCCTCTATTTTTTATTTTTGTTGTATATGAATTTTTTTTTCTTTTAAATTGAGCTTGTGGTTTTGACTCTAACAATGTCTTGCCTGTGCCTAGGCTTGATTGTGGTAGCGAATGTTCTGCTTATGCTGGCTTGCTCTCTCCTTGCGCGATTTGCCACTCTGACCAAAATACACTTTATCACAATTGTCACAAGGTACTAGGTAGACCACGACCCTCTTCTCCCCTTTTGCAACAATTGCGTAAAATAAATTTGGTCAGAGGGGCAAATCAGGCAAGGACGGAGCAAGCCAGCTTGAGCAGAACATCCGCTGCCACAGGCAAGCATCGATTCTGCCTAAATACTGCTGGAATCATAATCACAAGACCAACTGGGAAAAACCAGATTTCATATACAACAACAAGAAAACGACCTCATCAATTGCTATGAAAAATTGATGAAAGGCAATATGGGTAATCCTTCTGAGGACAAGATCGCTTCTGAAATTATATACCAGAGTCTTAAGAAGAACATACACAAAACAAAATACAAAAATGGACAGTAAGGGGATAATCCAGACCAACGAAGGATTAAGCTTACAGCCAAGAAGAGCAGGAAGACTGCAGGGAAGGGCAGGGGTAGCTGAAGAGCAATGGGAAGGTCATCCAGGGATTAGAAAAGGGAAAATAACAGATGTTGACAGCTATAGGTCAGGGTGTAGCTGTCATCTCCTCAGTGTATTGGTACCTTATGAGGAAGACTGTATGTCTTCGAGAGCTAGTATTACTAGTATTTATAGATTAAAGAGACCGCTGAGTTAATATTCTTAAACCTCAGAACTGGACTGACTGACGTAATATATGGTAACTCCTAAGAAATCAACAACTGGATAAACTATGGAATATTGTGGTAAAAAATCCATAAAGGATTTGTTTTCTCTGCTTGATATATATTCTTGGCTAAGAGTTTGACAATCACTGACTATAAGTTTGACTAAGTGTTGTTCTGTGGTCTCGGCATTCACTGACTGAGTTGTACAAATTGTCATTATTTCCTTTACTGGCCACAAGTGCACCAGAGACAGACAGACAGACATGCATGAGAGAAAGTACGTGAGAAAATTAGTTGATTTTCTTCTATTACTCACATTTTGCTGAAATCGACATCAGAAATTCAGCAAATAATTGAATTTTATGCAAATGTATGACAGCTGCCAAAGAATCAGAGAGGCACGGTGGAACACTTTGTATTTTTATGCATGGAGAAAGGTCTACGGTATAGAAAGCTAAGCAAGAGTTTAGTATGTTACTGGTCTAGCTTTCAGTAGGAATTCCCTGAAGGAAGTCCTCCCCTGAAGATAGTTCAGATGGTGGAAAACAATTAATATCATATAATGATGAAACGAAGTTTTTTGGCATACATCTTGGACATTACGTTTAATGAATTCGACATCAAAACCATCAGGTAATCAAAATTTCAAGTAAAAGCTCTCAAAATTCGATGAATACTGAAGAAGATAACTGAAGCTTCTAGGAAATAAGATGAAGAGAGTGGAACGTCTGAGCTCAAATTGAGTATTGTGTACTGAAAAGCAGTTATCTTCATAGGTGTTTACGAGATTAATATCTTTTCATATACTTACTTTTTCATTCACAAGTGTTAAATTTTCTTTCTAACCCAGTACCCTTATGTCATTCTTCTTTCCTGTGTTTGCAAAACATTTGCAACAAAAAATGGAATATATATATATATATATATAATATATATATATATATATATATATATATATATATATATATATATATATATATATATATATATATATATATATATATATATATATATATATATATATATATATATATATATGAAATGTTAGCATTTCGAGAGCTGATGGGTTGGGAAGTTGGGTAAAAGTCGCTGGTATATTGAGCGCTAGGCGCCTGCCCAGGAAAAATCTCAGGTACACAGTACTTAGCTTCCTAATTCTTTTATGCCTTTTGTGTCCGAATTGCTAATGCCCTGTTTTCAACCTATTTGAATAAACAAGAGCCACACTTCTATTTAGTTTAAATAGGAGGTATTTTTATACAAAGGATGTCAAATTTATGCTGATAAATTCATTTGCTCAACATCTTGGATATTTTGACTGCTTTTGAATTATCAAGTAAAACACTGGTTAAACTGGCAAAATATTTCATACAGTTGGTGTCTTCCCGATTTTTCGTTTGTAGCCCCACATCTTTGTTACAGATGTACAAACTTCTTGTTGTTTTCCAGAATTGCAATATTGTTGTAATATACAGATCCAACATACAGTACACATACTGTAATGTTAAATCTCATAAACCGTGAAGCATATATCGAGTCTATGCTTATTTGATTGCTATTAGATGTAAACGTCAATTTACACAAATAACATTAATAAATTTTCATTCAAAACGATTTAAGATGCCAACTTACAAGGGTGGGGGAATGAAATGCCATTGTTATATGTTCCTGATTTCAGGAGGTATCGACACAAAAGTCAGTTGGAAGGAAATAGCAGCGGACGGTGGATTCACTTATTTGTGAACTCGGGATGAAACATTCCGCATTTCTTCCTTTTCAACAGAGAGAGAGAGAGAGAGAGAGAGAGAGCACGAGCTCACCTCCTGAAGGTAAGGAAAAGGATGGCTTTTTCCCCCAAAAGCCTTCGCAGAGAGAAATGGAATTTCATTAGCTTTCGATATATTCAGGTCGGATGTTCGCAGAAGAAAATACCTTTCCTCTTTCTCTTCTAGTAAGAGGAAACACTCCTTGTAGCGTCAAGGTTTATGCAGTCGGCAAATCTATAAAACAAAGCTTAAAATTGTTATGTAAAAGGTCTAAGTATTTATTAAATGCACCATCATCATCAGCTGCAGTAATATTTAAAAAAAAAATATCTGTTGGGTACCATTGTATCGAGAAATTCACAGTACTAACTTTCCAACGATATTTCAGCTTCAATCAAGATTTCCTTTTCGCGAGACATTCTCACAAAATGATAACTTTTTTGCTCTCCCATGGAAGCTTGCGTTCATTCTGTTTTCTATTACCATTCTCATATATTCATTGATAATCAGGAGGTTCTCATCGTTTCATCATTTATATATTGCAATAAAATAAAGTCGGCTGTTCTTGAAAAACAAAAAGTTACTCAGATCTCTCTGGTTCGAGATTTATTTATTAATGAACTTACTGATACGTCAACTATAGATGCCTGAGACAGTTATTTGGGTCATAATTTCAACAAAATATATAACTTATTTTAAAGCAATTGCTCCTTACAAAGTCATATTTGCAACCCCTTTTATAGTCACCTGTTAGGACAAATCATTCTAATTCGTACCCCTTGATTTTTTACGAACGAAAACATGTTAATATGACATTTCATCGACTTCATGGTGACCATATACATTTAAAAGTTCATTTCTTGGCAATAACACTTTTAGCTTTCAAAATAATTTTGGAATTTATCTGCCATTAACATACGCGATAAGCTTCAAAATCGTACCATTCTCATCATTGGAGCGAAACATGAGTAGTTCATGCATAGTGGCTATTAAACTATGAATTCCACTTCTGTATTACCAGATATCAACAAATATTTAAATATACACAGCTTTCATGCCCATGCATTTTGCATTCCGTTGCAAGCATTAACTTCTCTCTGTCTGTCTATATCCATTACGTGAGATTTTATGCACGCAGTTGTCGTATCGCATACTTTTGCTTTTCATTATTCAATAACCATTATCAGATGGAAAGCAAAAGTTGATGTTTCTCATACAGTTCTTTCGGTATTAATCGATGAAATTCCAGCAGAAATAGAAACAGCTGTATTTCTTTCAGATGTGTTACGTCATAAAGTGCAATAAATCATTAACTTTCGATTGATATGTAGGTATGGCCGATTTTTAAATCAGTAGATCGAACATTCCATCAAAGACCAATGACTTTTACGCCTGCTGACCAGAAAATCCCCTGAAGCTTCCAGTCCTATTGATTTTGTTCATAATCTGCATGTCAGAACGGCAACATTATGAGCCAAGAAGAAATAAGGGTCAGATGCGTGTATTAAATGCTACGAATTTCGCCCCATAGAAAAAGTAAATCAGGTAATGGTGGGGTGGAATAATGGTAGCACCGTGATCATTTCGCGATAAATTACTATTTTTATCATCATATTTTTACTTACTTTTTAAAAATGATATTCAGTATTACTGTACCTAACATTAGGCAAAGAATCATTATTATCGTAATGAAAAATTGTCACTACCGTTCAACTGAAAGGCAATGTGGGCAGTGTCCAATTCTCTACAAAGGGCGGGGGTTCCCAACCTTCAGAAGCTGATGAGCACCCACCTGTTTTCTGGATAACTGAGAGAGCACCACAATAATTTTATTGTTTGGGAATTGAGAGGCAGTCCAATTAGTAAGTGAAAGGCTTGGTCTTCGTTTTTTTAAAGGTAAAAAAAAAATTAAATTACTTGCACTGAAGACTCAAAAATGAACTTTTTACTGCTTGGATGTTTATTCAAAGTTACTGACATTCACCAATCAGGCATATCTTACATAACTGTCATAGATATTGTAGTACTTCAGCGGCAACCAATGATTCACAGGTAATATGTTTAACTCGTAAGTTGGATTATATTGATATCTAAAAATGCAACTAAAAGAGTTTTATTGTTCAATAACAAACTAAAACATACGTGTTCTTATTACCTTTTATATTCCTCATTACGTTAATCATGTTGTGATATACGTGGAAAACTACAAAGAAAAAAAGAGAACAAATAATATTCACAGGAAGCATTATTTCCTGAATACTGCTTCCTGCGATACACTTACTAATTATTTCAAATCTTGGGCATTAGAAAAAAAAAAAAGTCCACCTGTCCGCTAGTTTGCGGATTCAGTGAAATCCCTGATGCTGAACTGCTTTGGCTAGCGTTTCTATATTTGCCTCATCAGCGTTTGTCAAAGCAACTCTCAAGCAGTGTTCAAGATGGTCCTGGCTGAATCACATTATATAAGCATTACCACATTCTGGTGCTTAATTGCTCAAAACAATGGTCCGGTGACCTATACCCCGCTATTGCTGGATGCCTCAATTATTCGTAACAAGTTCTTCACGTTATTGTAAAGTTCCCATGTCCTGATAACCATTATTAATCTTATTTGCAATAGGACAGTCACAAACCATCTATCACTGTCACGTACTGATCTTGTCCAGCTTAGCTCCTCTCCACCCGTTCCGTCCGAAGGGTTGCCAACTCTCATGAATGAAACGTGCCAAATCTACACACATACTAATGATACAATACCAATACCAATTATATATATAGAAAACGAAAAAGGCCGAAGGGTACTTTAAATTTGGCAGTTAGGCTTACGAAGAGTAAGTACTCACGAGTACGATTTTAACAACTTCGAAAGAGCACTGCCAGACAATCAGAGAGCACAGAGGTGCTCTCGAGCACCAGACTGGGAACCCGCGCTCTATGGGCTCTAATTGTTCGGTTACTCATTGTTGAAGGCGCTGCAGCGGTGGACTAATTAACCCCACTTTTCTCCTTCGTCCTACACAAAATGAAGCAAGTCGCAAGTGTCCTAACATCGACGACCCTATCTTCGTTAGGTTTCAGAGGAATGGTTTTGATAAGGTACGTCTTCATAAAAAAATATGCTGGTTTGCAAGGTGATAGCTTATCAATTTACTTATCGTAACTAAATATTCCCTTATTCCATCCTAAACAAGTCCTGTTGATAATGTAATTAGCATGCTCATGATTTATCACTTTTGTAACTTTTGCATGTTACTACATAAAGTTCTCTCCTCAAGAGGCTGTGACGAAATACTCCGGTCTGTACCACTGTCTTGAATCACATAAACTGAAAATCCTTTGACTTGAGAATATGTCTCCCTGAAGGAATTTCCTTCTCTAAATCAAAATCCATCGGTGCAGACTCAGGATTTTTGCGCGCAATTAACCACGAATTTATGGTCTTCACAGAGTCCGGTGTGTGAATGGGACTGTCAATTACAGAATATCCAATGGAATCTACTCTGAGGGAAACCTTATTTTGATTGAAACTTTATATATTTACATATTAAAAGAATGTCACGGTTATTGACTAAAATATTCCATATTTGGTTATGACACCAATATTACAGTACTTGACCTTTTTTCTCGACTATTGTATTTCTGCTGTAACTGAATCGTATGTTTCCGCAGACGCTAACATTTAAGCTCTTAGATGCACATAAAACGCGTTGCTTTGTCGCATGAATTTCCCAGGATATTTCCATTCTATCAACCTTTAAAGGAAACGGTTCTTTTACCATGTCAGCTAATATGACGGGAAACTTACAACGGAAATGACCCGTGTGTTGAAGAATAACCTTTCGATTCTCAGAACAATGACAAACCCCTTTTTCCCGCATGCGTTGTGGATGAGCATGATGTTTCTGGAGTAAATGAGAATGGAAAGGATATTATAGATATGTGGTTAAAAGGGCGTGATTATTGGGAACACAAGGTTTCAAAAGGAAAAAGTTAACATTTTTGAGGAAGGGGCAACGGTAAAGAAAAGGGTTTTGTTAGATAATGTATTTGTTCAAAGTAGCTGGCGGAGCATTTTATGGACGCAATGGTGTGAAGGAGTAGTTATATATATATATATATATATATATATATATATATATATATATATATATATATATATATATATATATATATATATATATATATATATATATATATATATATATATATATATATATATATCACCATTGTGTCCGTGTGTGTGTGTGTGTGTGTGTGTGTGTGTATGTGTGTGTGTATGACCTTATTTGGTGGAGACGGAAACTTAGATACATGAAAGTCCAGGGTGAAACTGTGGTACAAGGGTAACCAGTAAAAGTGAGTTAGTTGAGGACTACTACACAAAGAAAAAATACTTAAAAGCACGTAGGTCGAAGATATATATGTATGGCATGTGAAATTAAACAACTGGGTCAGTAACGAGTGTTTTTGGTTTTATTAAAGCAGAAATAGGGAACAAAAAGCGTAAGTGGTAGAGTGACGAAATGAGAAATTTAGTGAAGGACGAAAGATAGCATTTTAGAAGGGTGCAACTGAAATATAGTAGAAAGATCATGTATCATGAACAGTATTGCAGGTGGGTGGATAGGTCGGTCAAGAAGACGGTAAGAGAGCAAAAGAGAAAACAAATAAAAAATGGGTGAAGTTTCTTCGGGCAATCGAGTTCTCTGTACAGCATGTAATGCTATATAAAGCTCTCAACTATGACCGGGCCAGACCGGCAGCGCTTCAGTTGCTCCCCAGATGTGGTTAAGCCAAGATGCGTCGCACTCCTCCGGAAAGTGCCGCCAGACGCTCGATCCATGGCTAATCTTAAACTTAAATCAAATGAAAACTACTGATGCTAGAGGGCTGCAATTTGGTATATTTGATGATTGGAGGGTGGATGATCCAGGTACCAATTTGCAGCCCTCTAACCTCAGTAGTTTTTAAGATCTGAGGGTGGACAGAAAAGGTGTGGATGGGCAGACAAAGGCCAAACACAATAGTTTTCTTTTACTGAAAACTAAAAAGGGGAGAAAGGGTTTTAGGTAGAATATTGTTTTACTAGAATACAAATTACAGAAAAGAATTAATTAGCAAATGGGTTTCAGAATAAAAGATGTAAATGAGGAGATGCTCTCTGACGGGAATGCAATCTTGGGTCGACAGAGTAAGATTTCCAGGAAATTTTTAATGAGAAAAGAGTGGAAAGAGTTACTGTGAGTTTGAAAATGCTTGGGGAAGCCACTTTTAATGACAGAAGGCAACAAGAGTTAATGGGATTATGAGCGAAATGTTGATGCATGGAAGCGAAAGTGCGCTTGAGTGGTGGGTCAGGATATGTAAGGCCTGGACGTGTAGATGAGTGAAAGTTAATGAAAGAAGGAGCTCGATGAACAATTGTTCCTTGTTTATGTATAAAGGTAACAGAGAACACTAAGAATTATCTAGGCTCTGCATTATCTTCTATACCCTGGAAGGTTTGTGGCTGGACTTGAATTACAAATATAAGGCATTTGGTAGAAGGAACAATATGGCGAAAACACTGCTGATTTATAGACGTTATTAAATCAAATGTAAAAAGTTTGAGTGTAAAAGTGAAAACCTACATGTAGGATGTAAGGACCGAGGGGAAACTTATTGCAGAACTGATAGAGAGTGAGTTTGGCGAGTGTTGAGGGGATGCTGCTGATTGCAATGAAGCGTTTCTAATAGAAGTAATGTTTGTAAAAGGGAAAGTGACTTGTTTTGTAATATAGATTACGGCGAGACAATTGTGTATTATGTCTCCTTGGCTGTTTAACATTGTTGGGTAGAGTGATGCAAGATTTCAGGTTAGTAGATGTAAGGGTTATTAGAAAAAAGGCAATTCATATTTAGATTGAAGAATGGATGTGAAATAACATGACTTAATATATACTTGAAGTTATAATAAGCACAAAAGTGTTGTTTATAAGATACCGTTAAATTATTTCAGTGTTAACTAATGATGAAGTGAGAGAAGGGTGTCAGATGGCAGCTGAGTGGTTTCTTTATGAGTCGGATGCTTATTTATTTTACTCAAGGATGCTGAAATTATTTATGTTTCTTTGTCATAAAATCCGTTTGTAAAATTACGTTTCTGTCATGTTTTTCGTTTTGCCTCATGTTCGAAATTGAAAATGTGCTTGTGTGTAAGTGTGTTTCACACCAAGTCGGGTGTGGTTGATCGTGAAGGAAAATGCAGTCGTTTGTAAGAAGACGTGTTTTACTCAAAACCAATCTGCCTTAAGTCAAACGGAAGGCAAGGCCTTATAGATGACGTTCACGGATGATATAATACTGATTGGTTATATAAAGAAAAATGGCAGAAATTAGTGAAAGACTGAAATTGTTTCCCAGAGGAGAAAGTTAATAGAGAATGTGAGTAAGAATAAGGTTATGAGGGTCAATGAAAACCAGAAAGGTGGAACTATGAATCTTAATATGAATGTTGTGAGAATAACAATGGTAGAGTTCGGGGTAAGTAATGCCAATGATCAGAGGATCAGAGGGGATGTGAATGAAAAATCGGACAAAGAAAAGAAGTAGGCAGGGTATGTGAAAAAGATTGGAGGGATACCTAGAGAGTCTATGTAATCCATGGCAGGAATGAATGAAAGCATTGTTGAGCCAAGTCTCCTCTAAAGAAGTCAAGTGTGGATGTTAAATGTAAACAAATAAGGTCGAAAGTAAAGAGATGAATTGTTTATGTAGCATTTTTGGCCTGGGAAGGAATGAAAGGGTGAGAAAAGTGAACGCACTTAGGCAAAGTGTTAAAAAGATTAGCATAGGTGAAGGGATGGAACAAAGTGCTTTGAGATGGTATGGTCTTATGGAAAGAATGGAGGATCATGGGTCAGTGAACTAAGTGCCTAATTCAAAAGCGTAAGGAGGGTGGAGTAAAGAAAGCATGAGGAACGTTTGGTTAGATGTCGAAAGACGTACTGGAAAGGAAAGCCTCGACATCTGGGAAGGTAGAGCACGTGCAAGATGGCAATGGATGTTACTGGAATATGTGTAGGGTTGTTGATGAGCTGCTGAAAAGCCTGCTCTTGACGTTCACCCGCCATTGAGCAGCATCTGCAGGAATATGACGGAAGCTCTGTTAGTGGAAACAGCCTAATGGTGAATATATAAAATTGTTATAGGTAGCAATTACATCTTTATCGTTCTGAGTATATTGATATATAAGAATCCTTTAAATTTTGATCCCCACGAAGTTCATATAAATGCTTGGTATGTTTCTGTACCAGTGCTCCTCATCAATAATGTTCTGATGTGTTTTCCTCTGACTCTTCGCATATCAAAATTCCCGAAACTTTTGATAATTATTTACTCAATATTATATATGTGTTTTCGTCGGAAAGAAAATGCCATTGTAAACTGATAATCTTTACACTATGTACAACAAATATTCACATGCGAATTCAAGATCACAGACGAACTGATGTTATTTTTTTCCAATTCCGTATCTCTCAGTATTGATGTTTAGGCTACCAACTCAAGTGCTGAGGTATTTGAGCTATTTAATAGCTTGAATTAGTAAGAAGTGGGAGTTAGAGTGGTTGAACAGCAAGATAATGAGATGACGTACAGAGATCTATCAAAAAAACTGGGAGAGACCCCTGCAGATGCACTAAGAGGGAGTAGTTGGTTGGACAGCAAGACAGAAGAGAGGAAGCAGGAATGTAAGGTCAAAGTTTAGAAATTAGGTGCAACGAGTGGTCGAAGGGACGCTTCAAAATCCTGCAGTAATGCTGACAGTATACCGCATGAGGTGCGCTGGCGGCTTTAACTCCGCTATTGTAGCAGTGTTCTTAAAAGAAGTAAAAAATGGGCCGAAGTTTCTTCGGCGCAATCGAGTTTTCTGTACAGCGTATAATCAAGGCCACCGAAAATAGGTCTTTCTTTCGGTGATCTCTGTATAATGCTGTGTGAGCCGCGCCCCATGAAACTTTAACCACGGCCCGGTGGTGGTCTATCTTATATCGTTGCCAGAAGCACGATTATGGCTAACTTTAAACGTAAATAAAATAAAAACTACTGACTCTAGAGGGCTGCAATTTGGTATGTTTGATGATTGGAGGGTGGATGATCAACATACCAATTTGCAGCCCTCTTGCCTGAGGGCGGACAGAAAAATAAGGACAGAAAAAGTCCAGGCGGACAGACAAAACCGGTACGATAGTTTTCGTTTACAGAGAACTAAAATCAAGCAGATGAAAGGTCTTTCAATTTGTTTTGCTGTTTTTTTCTTCTGATTGGGGGTAAACGATTGGTTTCGGGTATTCATAGTTTATTGCACTGAAGGAATTTATCGAAAGTCGATGGTTTTGAAAATAAAACATTTTGAAAATTGATGTCCTAAAAGCAGATATAAGCCTGAAGTTAAATATACAGCAGTGACGTTGAGCGTTGATTCCCTGTCTCCTAAGCTTTGATATTCGGTTAGATACGTAAGGAAGATACCAAAGTAAATATTCAAAACCATAATTCATGACCAACTTATACCTTCCTCAGCATACAATACAATCATGAAAAAGCAAATTGCAAAGAAGCAAACATCCAGCTCCTTTATACGTTGAGAGAAAAATATATTTACATATTTTCTTGTAAATACATTCCTATGTTTCCAGGTGTTTCGTAGAACAACGTAAATGTTACCCGACATATAAACTTGCTTTGAATATTTTTCTTCATGCACAAAAGAAAATGCTATAAGAATGAAATCTTTTAACTTTCGACTCTTCTTATCAGTTATAAAATAAATCATATGAAAAGAAGCTTCCAGCAAACAAATGAAAAAGTTTTCAGCCAGCTGGACGACAACCCATCACCCTTCTTTAGGCCTAAGAATAAAATGAGAAGAGAAAAAAGATAAGACTCGACCCCAAAGGGCTCAGAAGAAAAGAGCATGGAAACCACTTCTCTTTCTTGCCATTAACAACAAAATTTCCGTTTCGTTTAATGGTTATTCGGATAGAGAGCAAAGG
>NC_089766.1:28237925-28300351 GCF_040412425.1 Macrobrachium rosenbergii | reverse complement strand
TCCATCCAAGGATCCCCTGAACCTGATGCATTTTTTATAGAACCCATACACACTACCCCCTTCAGCTTTTCACTACACTCATCCACACACACCTGTCTGGATTTATGCATTCCTTTCATTCGAACTGTCAACATAGCAACCATAACAGGACCAAGAACCACATTATCCAAAAAAAAACCCTTATAACACTTCCTACCCACTGAAATATGTTCAGAATCCAGCAGCAAATTCTCATGTACACCTGATCGATTATCATCATCCACTCCACTCACATCCATTCCCTTGTAAGGCGCAAAAACACCAGGTACTCCAAAAGTTTTACCACGTACCACTGTATGAACCAAGATTTTGCATCTTCAACATGCTGGATGACCCAGTAACAAAGTATTCCCCCAAAGGCGGCCCCTCGTATATCCAAAAATGGTTCTGTAAAAGTTCTACCCCCACAGAGATAAATCAACATCTACATATCCAAAAACCATAAACTATTTGCTGTCTCTTTAGCAGGTCAAAGAATGATAGAAAAACATCGATCAGAACAACTCATAATTCATCAAATTAATAGAGGCACCTGTATCTATAAAAATACTCACGTTAATGCCATACACAGACCCTTTTACAACTGGATTGGCCTCTGAGGGTTTCCCCAGAAGTCCTATATCACAAGAAACACCCATCACATTTTCCTTTACAACTAATCAGTCTCCTGAACATGCTCGCCAATCACTAGATCCCCTCAAAAACCCCCTTTGAGGAACTTTCTTACATAAGTTACCAAAATTCTGAACTGTAGGCCTAATATTATACTGTTTAAGAGATGGACTACTATCGACAGACGGTGGAAGAGAGAGAGAGAGAGAGAGAGAGAGAGAGAGAGAGAGAGAGAGAGATGGACAAGACCGCCAAGGGTGACCACACTTCCTACAACTGCCACAATATTTAACATGACAAAACCTCTTAATGTGTCCCTGCATATTACAATTAAAACAACGAACCCATGGAGACCAAGAACTCAACCCAACCATCTACCTCTGGCTCTTCCAAATTTCAACAAAACCCTTCAAGCTGCGGACTAAATCTCCGTGCCCTACACAACCACAGGCTAACCTAAGGAATATCTGATCATTGTCCATTCTAGCCATTTTCACAGCTTTCTTCTTAGTAAATAACCCCGCTAACTCACTCCTGGCTGACCACAAATACAAAATTTCCCAAGCCATGTAGAAGGAAACCCCTCAAAGAAAACAAAAGAAAAAATACTATTCTTCCCGAAAAATTCCCATACAGGAAGAAGCCCACAATGTTAATTCCCTTCACTCCAACAATTAATCCCCAAGATCAAAAGAAAGTACCGTTTAGGCCCACAATTAAATCAAAACCCCACGGGAAAATAAAACCACACAGACAGGCTGAGCGCACAGCAGACCGCAAAGTAGGTCAAAATGAACATCGAGTTTTCAAGGATAAGCAAAAAAACACAGTCGACCCTCAAGTAAAGAAAACAGAAGTCTACCCTCACGTAAAGAAAATGGGACTCAAGCAAATGGAAGAGAGAGAGAAAAAGAGAGAAAGGAGGAGGAATCGCTCTCCTCCCTTTAGAGCAATACCTCCCCCTATCTTCCCTACACATCCATGATCTGCAGAAGCAAGCACACACAAAAAAAAAAAGGCCGAGCACTAAACCTCTGAGACAAGTCCGATTCATACTCAGTTGCCAAGGTGAAAATCGGAGAGCAAGCTCACACCCCTATTTCTGGTCCCAGTTACACTCCCCTTATACTAGTGTGCATATGTATCCTAAATAAAACACGTACGTGTGTAACTATAAAAAAAAAAGCAGTTTAAAATCTAAGAAATGTACACTTACTCGCATAAGAAATGTTTACTCACAATAACCCAATAAGCGTCAAATAAATTATTTCCCAATAACCAAAGTCCCCAGAGATAATAAAATAGTTATAATAATCCCCTAATTAAACCCTAAACACCAATGCAAACAGCCAATTGCTAAAAAAACACATAAGCCAAGCCCAAGACCCACATGCGTTTTGTAGAGAATGGGAGGAACACGTCAAGTCTCCGCCCAGCCTCTACGTCACTGACATGTCAATGATACATCACCCAGGGGATGACGTCACTCCTGTCAATGCCTGATATAAGTTGCAGCACAATCAAAAAAATGAACAATCCACTCGCCCCCCTTAACCAGTTTGTTCACTTCAAATCTGACACGCCAATTAACAATAAGAAGAAAAAAAAATAATAACACTTACGTACACTCCTCCTTGACATCCATGGTGCGAAATCCTTCCACCAAAGAGAGAGAGAAAAAACCACAGAAATACACTTGCGTGTTTGCACGTGTCACCTAAGCAGTCAAGATACTGCAATTAAACTCACTGAGCACACTAGCCTCTTCCCCAAACAATCTCCAAGCTAAACTAAAGACCAGAAATATCTATAAACACATAAAAAACCCGCACCCAGTGAGGCATCATTAAACACACACAGACACTCGCTCTCGAGAAAGACTGACCAGAGTGCATTTTACGCCTCCGCACTAAACCGAATTACTGAACTGTCAAATCCCTATTCTGAGATGCAACTACTACCAACCCCTATAGTTCATCCTGTATAACAACTACTAGTAAGATATGTCTCTTAGGAAGCGTAACCTATATCCTATCTATTTATCTAGTTGCTTATCTATTGACTGTCTGTTTACCCTGCCACCACTCTTACCAAGGTCTTCATATGGGTGTAACTTCCTCTTTTAGAAAAGACGACACGTGTTGTCTTTTCTAAGTGGGATGTTACAGCTCGTGCGCGGACAATTGCCACTGGGAAAATTGCCACTGGGTAAATTGCCACCGGGAAAATTGCCCACCTAGGAATATTGCTACCCGGAATATTGCCACTATGATTTTTTATTTACTTATAAAAGAGACTTTTACAAAAAGTTTATAAACTAAAATTTTTTTTATTTTTATTTTAGTTTTAAAAAATGTTTACCTATTAATATTGCTAGAGATATTTCATTAATAAAAGTGACTTGAAAAAATATAGAGGAAAAAGAAAAACAATATAAGAACGCGATTTTATAACAACAAGTATTTTGAAAAATTAGATCATAAAGAATACATAAAAGAGAACAAAATTGGTTTATTAAAAAAACATGCATGTTATAAGCAATGGAAGGTAGATATCTTATTTTATCATCATAAGTGCTGTAGTTTAAGACGATGTTCTTTATTCTGGCATTTAAATCTTTATACTTTTTCTTGTCTGGAAGTGAATCCCCGCGCTCAAAATGAATTCTCTTAGCTTTTGCTAAGCATTCCTCATCTTTGAGTGCGTCAATTAGTCTCCAGACACTGGGGTGGGCGTTACTAACTGATTTATTAAGCGCATTATGAAATGCCTCCGCCTTGTTATTTGTTCGCGTAAAGAATTCACAACACGGGTATAGACATTCCAGAAACAGATCGGAAACGTAGGTGTAGCTCTTCGTCTGTTATTCCGTGTCCCTCTCTCAATTCCTATGTATGTTGATTCAAAATAGGCAAGAAATTCCTGTGGTATCGCATCATCGTCCGATAGTTCTTCGAAAACCCAAATAACATCTCGGCTTGGCACAAAAGCTAGGGCTGAAAAATGTCGCATTTTTAAAGAAAATTCGTTGTTGTTGTGGTATTCTTGTTTAAAACTCAGTTCAACTATTTTTCTATACAGTGATTGTGATAAATGGAAGAAACACCCATTAAGGGAAACATTAGGGAAAACAGCCATTATTCCATTGAAACAGGCCCTGTCAAAATCAATTGTTATATTTTCGGGCTCTTCACTACTTAAAAGCTCATTCACTTTTTCATAGAGTCTTCTATATGTTAGTTCTGTCTTGTTAGGTAAAAGAGCAAAGACACGCGGGATGCTCAATTTACCTTGCTGCACATGAATGGTTAACAATTGATAATAAAATTCCGGAACAACTTTAAATGTACCGTCAATTGCCCAGTTCTTAAAGTATTTCAAATCTTGTAGCCCAGCATCAGATGCAAATATCAATATGCGATCCTGATCGTCAATACCTGAATCATATTGAAGGAAAGTTTTCCCGCCGTCTATGATTGTAAATTCTAGTGGTATTGCATACCCTGTCCTTCCACATGGTACGGAAGGAAAATTTGAAAGGTTTTGTCTCCACTTCCTGATATTTCTGCTTATGTTACTTGTATTAGGCATTTGAGATACAACAGCTTCATCGAGAGACGCTGTAGCTTGAGATACCAGGACACGACTTGATTGGTGAGACGTTTTCACTTTTTCTTTTAAAGTTTCATGTGCAACTTTAGCATCTACTTGATCTTTCGTAGATGAGTGCGTGTGTTCGTTTACATGATTCAAAACTTCAAAGTCTTCGGCCGACGTTTTTGTATGCAGTCTAGCCTTGCAGTGTCTCTTTTTCCGTTGGCTACACACCCAGTATATGACTGTATTGTCCTTGTTTGTCCCATGTTTATGATACATAAACTGTTGCTCATCAACGACCATATTATTTCCACGTTCACTCTTAATGATGGACACCATTATGGGCTGAAGTTAGCAGAAATACTAAATTGTTAGTTGAATATTCGAACGTTGTCAACTCATTTAACCTATACAAAAAGTCAGTTATCTAAATTGATAATTAGCAATTTCCGGAATAACGGTTGTTGGAAAAACTATCTAACAACTTTAAGAGGTAAACAGCTTTCAAAACCGTAATAAAAAGGGAAATCTTGAGTGACAAATAGATAATAAAAGTTTGGGACATAAGTAAATAAGGTTGTAGCGTCTGTCTGTATAGATCATATCATCTGATTTTTTATAAGTAAGAAGAAATTATTTTGATAGTGGCAATATTCCGGGTAGCAATATTCCTAGGTGGGCAATTTTCCCAGTGGCAATATTCCCGGTGGTAATTTACCCAGTGGCAATTTTCCCAGTGGCAATATTCCTAGAGCCGTTACAGCTATATGAAGACCATTTTCCGCATCGCCAGACGGGAGCTAACAAAGCCAAAAACCACTAAAGAATATCTAAATTTCCATCCTTCCTGAGTCAATGGCCACCTGCATGCCAATGAGACTTACTGCCACACCTACATGTTTTGTATATATACCCTTGTATCTATCATCTGTCCATATTTTACCACTGAACAGGGAAACAGAAGGAAGTGCTCGAAATATATGGTTGGAACATTCCACAGTGTTTTATGGACCTTTTTACCTTCATATATATATATATATATATATATATATATATATATATATATATATATATATATATATATATATATATATATATATATATATATATATATGTATATATATATGTATATATATATGTATATATATATATATATATATATATATATATATATATATATATATATATATATATATATATATATATATATATATATATATATATATATATATATATATATATATATATATATATATATATATATATATATATATATATATATGTATATATGTATATATATATATATATATATATATATATATATATATATATATATATATATATATATATATATATATATATATATATATATATATATATATATATATATATATATATATATATATATATATATATATATATATATATATATATATATATATATATATATATATATATATATATATATATATATATATATATATATATATATATATATATATATATATATATATATATATATATATATATATATATATATATATTTATATCCAGCTCGTCCAACTTGATTCATTCAAGTTTTCATTGCCCATTTTAAAGTAAAGCCCAGGGGCTTTACTTTCAATGCCAATCTTTGTCCTCATTTAACTAACTTCCAATGTCAATTGCAAAAAATTCTTTTCTTATGTACCAAAATTAGATCACTTTCTTGACTGGTTTATAGTGTCACTGGAATGACTATACTGACGTAACTCAAAATCTGTTATACCCTTACCTAGGAAATAAATATCACAGAATTGATGAAAAATAAAATGTATTGCTCAAGAACAATCTTAAAAAGATTAAATT
The DNA here is from genome assembly GCF_040412425.1 of Macrobrachium rosenbergii. Taxonomy (NCBI): domain Eukaryota; kingdom Metazoa; phylum Arthropoda; class Malacostraca; order Decapoda; family Palaemonidae; genus Macrobrachium; species Macrobrachium rosenbergii. Next base: position 28,294,255 of record NC_089766.1, on the reverse strand, counting down.
TTTCTAATGCAAAAGGGAAAGTTTTATTACTGTGTTAATGTTAAGTTAGTCTCTCTCAGGGAATTACTAACATCGACCAACTTATCGAAAGCGGAATTCCTCTCTGTTGATTATTGCATCATTGCAATGCTGATTATTTGCCCCATGCTGTTCTACACTTTGGTGAGAGGCTTTGCCTCCCCGGTGCGTCCTACAATGCTGGCTGATCGGTGATTAAAATCGCCTTCGACTCATTCGGGGAAATGTCATTTGTGATTTACCATTACGCTATAGTAAAAATATTGAAATCACGTCTAAATGAAGTGGTAACAGAGAAATTATTTTGATAACAGAAAACAAAATGCTATTATGCCCTCCTCAGATGTGGTTGTGTTGCTGTATAATTGTTCTAAAGTAATTCTACCGGACACTGGATCATCTAATCTCCCACAGCTCCTGAGGCTGCCATCTTTGATTATGAGAAACAGCGCTTGCCATCTCAGGAGAAGGAAAGGATGACCAACTAGGCCTTGGATCAAAATCTCTTCAAGTGCGAAGGTCGATGGACTGGTGATCTGTCTCTCTTTGCCTGGATATACCCCGAGAAAAATTGAGAATGCGAAAAGGAAAGGAATAGTATGAACATAACCATTACGGAAGAGATAGAGGAAGGAAGGTTATAAAATTCAGGAAAAAGAAATCTAGAAGGAAAATGACAAAGTTAGGAAGTACACAGAACAAAAAAGTTGCTGAACCAGAATGAATGTAGGATGTTTAATCCCATCGACTCCAGTACTTGTTTCCCACTATCTAACAAACACTTCGGTCTTCCTTCCCTCCTCTCCCCCTGACACCTCTAAATTCTTCCTTCTTTTCACCAAACTATCATTCTCTATTGTTTCCAACTTACTTCGAATCCCACAACCTTGCAACTACATCTGCTTTCGTTTCTAAGGTATAACACACCTCTTTTCAGACCTTTGTTTCTACTCAAAATCAGTCAGTCTCATGTCTGTATATTTAGACACACTATTTCGCACATCGCAAACTCTGTCAGTTCAATTACAGGGTTTACTAGCTCTTTGTATGCTTCACATACTTTTCTTTTATCTCAGAAATCTTACACAACTGTTCATTAAAACACATTTTATTGACACACCTTCCTTGTTTAAACCCACACTGTTCTTCACTGTCCCCTCTTCTGTCAGCAGCCTTACTTCTCAACTGAAATCCTACCGTAAACATCCATTAGTGTACTAAGTAACGTTAAGCCCCATTAATTTCTTCTGTTCTGATCCTTCGTCAAGTTCCCGACATAGCGGCTAATGCTCCTCATCAAAACTGCATCATGAATGGCGGAAGTTGTGATGAAGTTTCGATGTTCAAACTTTGTGTTGGACAGTAAATGGGAGCTATAGAAGTTGAAGACGCAGCTTGTTCCGAAGGGAATTCATTTCATGTAGGAGTATAATGTTTCAATTTGGACGAGAGGGATAAATTATTCATAATATTTATACGTAGTCATTTGATATTTCAGGTTTTTGTTATGAAATACCCAGCAGTAATTCTTGTTCCCCCCCAACTCAATTTTAATTACAGTGCGGAAACCAACTAAATGAAATCTCTCCCACTTCATATTATTCATTCAGTATTCTATGCAAAATGTTTGTCATTTTTCTGAAAAAAAATTAATTGATGAAACATTCTTATTACTAGGTCATTGAACGTCAGCTGAAAAAAAAATATGAAAAATAAATGAACTTTCCGTTAAATATGCAGCAAGCCCTCCGGATAGAAAGTTAATTTAATAGCAGCAACAAATCACAGGAGTGTATTTTTTAAAAGAAAGGTTCTCTATTAAATATAACAGAATCATGGCTGGATTTTTTAACTGTTTGGCCATCCAATAATTTTTTCTTCTAGAATTGCAACACATCTGACAGTATATTCAACTTGTAAAAAGGAAACGGCCTTTTCGCTGGGTTTCGAAGTCACATAAGCGTCTTTCCCCTTTTTTTTAGAATTATTTATTAATTTTGCTATCAGAGTGATACTTATATGCACTATTTATGATATTGTACTGAATTTTAGATACCCAAAGACTTCTGCAGATGTAGCGGGGAAAAGATCCCAGAAACCGTTTCATTAACTGTCAACGAAGCCGAGTTCAATAAAAACGATATTCTGAAGTTACCTTTGCATTAGTTTTTTTTTTTTTTTTTTCTTAGCGAGTACTAGTATTTTAAAGCTTTGGAAAATAAATTATTTTTTTCCGAAAAAACGATGTTTCTGGCTACACATGCGGAATTCCTTGCAAAAACTTTATGAACACTTTCAATGTAAATTTAGTGTATATAGAAAAGTTAAAAATAATTTTACTAATATGCATTATTTATCAGACATTATACTGACATAAAAGATCCTGTATTCTCTTCAGTCCTCCTGCAAGTATTACGTGCTGTCATTCTTGACTTTCTTGGATAATGAGCTACAGAATAATTGAAAATTAGACAGGGACTGACGTTATCTATATCATATTTTGGACACATGTTATAGTAAAATTATAAAGACATTTTATAACGAAAGTGACTGGAAGATACAGTTACCTAAGAACGCCATTTATTTACCTTATTTCATAGATTTTGAGGCAATCAAGTCATGGGTGAAAATATTTAATGCAAATGTAATCTTTTCATATAATACAGTAAAAGCATGATTAGGAGAAAACAATATCACAGGATGGCATCATTGTTCATCAAATTCCACGTATGGACTGATTCATTTTATTTGGGTCAGAAAAGTAAAGAATTAAATTTCGGAATGTATCTTCATAAACATAGTCAGAACTATCCAAAAAACCAACACTCTTTTTGCCCATCTAAGTGAAAAATCACACATGATTCATTGGTCTCATAGTATATCTTCAGGAAGTACAAATAATATCACGAAATGTTCTTAATTTTTTATTAGCACAACTTACAAAGGAAAATAATTTTATTCGAATCGCAATTCCGTACGCTCCGGGCCCGGTTTTGCAGAAGTTCCAAGGGGATTATGAAGAGAAGTAAAGATTGTTATTAATCTGAGTCGACGTCCTTCGCCTTGCATTGTTTTATGCAAGTGCAATTTTGAGTTAACTACACACTTGTTTCTCACCTGATGATATTAACTCGGATTATACCACATTAATCTTTTATTCCTGTGTAAGTAGTTTCCCTGGATTAAGGTGATATATGAACATATCTATCCGGCACTTGCAAGGCTCTCCTCTCTTTATTTTTCCAAAAACTTCAACAATTACACATTTTCTTAAAACTTTATTCTTTCCACATGTCCTCCGAACCATCTTTTCTATTGATCATTCTGTATACCTCGTCCTCTCATACATTTCCAATCTTTATTGCACAACATTATGCTAAGCAGACAATTCCTGTTGATAGGTTGGACCTCTATCTCTTTCTTTGCATTCAGCATCCATACTTGAATTTTATACACTGTCCAGTCCTGCTTCACCTATCTTAAACCATATCGCCTTTTCTCATACTGTCTCCACCTATTATATTTACTTCTAAATATCTTTAAAAAGTTTAAATCTCTTCCGATCTTTCACCATACACATTACATTCATCACTGTATCTTTCGGAATTTTAATCAACTACTCAATCTTACTTTGTTCACATTAATTATTCATTTCAGCATTGAAAATAATAGTTCCTTTTCATCCTCCTTAATGCAGTTGTTACAAACGTCAAACATTTTCATACTCCATTCACAAACCATTTTCCAGCCCTAGAATTTTATATCGAATTATAATGACCCTTTGAATTCTCGCTCCCCCCACCCATAAATATATTAAATATTCATGGAAAAACAACACACCCTTCTCTGTGACCCTCTTTTGTACCAGATCAATTGAGAGCGATAAAAATTCTTTCATCTAGATGATTTAAATCACCCTGAGCTGTCATGATATCAGGGTTTTCATTTTCACCATTGAATTCAAAATTCAAACTTTAGAAAATTTAATCTATCAGATAAAATGACAAATTAGCAGAAATTGAAATATCAGTTCAAGGATTAGCTTTGAAACTGAGTGAAATTCAACGGCAAACGAAGTCATCATTTCGTCCTTCAGACGAGTACATTGAAAATAAATTACATAAATCATATCGAAAAAAATCGTGTAACTGGTGTCAATCATATCGCATACTACGAAAATAGTTTTTGATAGTTTCACCTTTTGTCTGTTCGTTCTTATTTAGCATCCTCAATTCAACTCCATACAATGTACTGCCTAAAAAGTTCCTTCATGTTTTGCAATAATTACTTCCAGACTCCCCAGTTATTCCTCAGATCTTTATGTACACAACCTGCTACCTTCTTTGCTTCACTTATTCTGTACCTCTGCTTTCTTTCATCCTCCCATCGTCTGCTATATTTAACTGTAAATGCTCCAAGATTTCAGTTTATTCCATTAATTCAATATTCCACATAACAGTCACTCGCTCACATTATTTATTAAATTCAGTAATGAAAGCCACAGCTTCATTTCTTCCTTCTCAATGCAGATGTCACAAACGTCACATCATATTTTCCCCTTCCCACAATTGTACATCCACATGTAATGACCTTTCTTTGACCTTTCTCTTTACCCAGTCCATAAACTTTAAATATTCATTTTGTGACCCACTTTTGTGCAAGATCAGTTACGACCAATAAAATTTCTTTTGTCTAAATAATTGAAATGTCCCTAAACTGTCATGATTTCAAGATTTCAATTTTCTTCATTGAATCTGAATTTAAACTTTATGAAATTTATCAGCGCAGGGATTAGTTTCGGAATAGAATGAAATTTTAAGAAAACTAGGGATTCATTTCGTCCTCAGATACGGAAATTGAAAATAAATAATTTAGAGATTCGTGGAAATGTTTATCATTTTCCCCTTGGAAATGGCTCAAAGCGAAAGGACTTCTCTTTTTATGAATTATGACTTCCAGTTTTATTCCAACCTAGATTTCTTTAGGAACAATATGGAGGTTAAAACGCATTTAAATGGTCAATGTAAAATAAGTTTTTGAATATTTTGCCTGTTAGTTTTCATTCACGAGATATATTGATTTTTCAGGAAAACGATATCATCTACTTACTAAGTTGAAAATGTTGCAGTTGGTAACACAAATTATAACTTCAAACTTCAGGAACCTGGACCTTCGATAGCTGTGAAAAAATCGAAAAAAGATTCTAAAAAATGTAACAATATAATAAAATGAAGAGGAGATAAAGTTTCAAAGCACGATTTTCTCACTAGTGCAATCCTTACATAAACAATTGTCATCGTTCATGAGATAAGTTATTATCAGTACTTTTTTTAAGGCAAAATAAGCGATGAGTTTTATGAAGACGCTGTTGGGGTCATGACTGCAACCCCCCAGATGGTCAAAAGTGCTGCTGCATTTCAGACCAGATTACGTGTAGCTGTTTCAATTATCTAAAAACGACGATGGTGCGGCAGAGAGATGTTGTGTTGCATTACAAAGTTGCAATTCATCATATATATTTTTATATGTTTCCTGGTGCAGGTACATTTTAAGTCTCCAGTTTTATTACTTTACTCTACAGTGACCTTGTAATATAACCAGGAGCATATAAAGCAGGAAACAAAAGGAGATAAACAGGAGCTTAAGACTTTCTCAAAGGGAAGATGCGTGAAACACATAGGTACAAAAATAGGTATATTTACATAACAGGCAAGTTCAAAGGAAAATGAATTAAATAAGCGTTAAATTGCTGCTGCAGTTGAAAGCCCTCCCAAGGCGGAGGTTGGGGGGTGGGGGGGGGGAAGCTTGTGAATGCCAGGAACACGGGCCAAGGAGGATTATGCTACTATTATCTTTCTGAAACGATATGGAACACAGGTTATGGTCTAATGCCGGAATTGGAGAATGATTTCTACTCGAGGGTGCGCTGAAGGCGCCAAGGACAATCTTGAGGCTTAACTAGTCACTTGAGTAAGGGGGCAGTGAACACGTGGGCCGAGACTGAACCAAGAAATTCAGGGGACAGCCAAGACACGGGCCCAGAAGTCTAATGAATGCACAAGGGCGAAAGTAACGTGACTAAGCAACTCTTTCAGGGTACTTCACCGTCCTACAAGAGTGTCCAGCGCTGAGGTTGACACTGGGGCTTCGTTCCCTTCCTCACAAGGGCGTCAGTAAGGGGTCCACGTGTGTTGTAGACAAAGGCCGCCCACCAAGGTCGTAATCGTGAGTCGTAGATCGGTGGAGTGATGGAGGGGCGCCCTTGAGATAATATAGGGCTGCAGTATTGGAGTTCCGCTTGCTCTGGGATGGCACTTCACCGTTTGCAAAGGGTTACAAAGTAAGGGGCAGCTGTCCACATGGCGGCGAAGAGGGCGGGGGGCAGAGACTTCTTAACTTGTGACCTACATTCAGGTCTGAGCTGTGTGTGAGGGTGATTGTAGGGCGTCGTGGCCTTTTATTACTTCTGCTCGGGCGTAGGGGGGCGATGGATTGACCCCAGGTCGCTGGTCCTGTACCAAAGAGAGAGAGAGCCCGGCAAGTTACTGCCCTAGGTGAAGATTGTCTTCTGAGTGTGTCCGGATTTCCACCCTGAACCACCCCGAACCAGATTTCACTACCTCTACACAGGTTCAAGCATACAGAGGTCTATCTATTGGCCAAGCAAAAGCAGAAAGGAGGGTGTTTTATTAGCGTTTTTTGGCGCTAATCTTTACAATATATTGCAATATATGATCACTTTTTGAAAAGATGAATTTCTATACTTTTGATAATATGTCAGTCATTTCATATCACACCCTAGGAAGTTGAAATTATGCTTTTTTAATCAATTATTAAAAAAATTGCAAATATTCTTTCTTCGAGTACAGATTGTGGAACAAAATATTGCTTACTTGTAATGACGTCTGTAACTGGATTTGGGGCCTGTAACAACAATTACTATTTCTAGAACCTGATGTAAAGATGTTCTGGAACACTTCCTGAAATCTTCATATATAAATAGATATTAGAAAGTATTTTTGACTGATAAAGAAATCCCTTAAGCACACTGCACTATTTTGGTAAAATTCAGTTGGAAACAATGTTCACATACTGGATAATTTCAAGATGAAAATAAGTAGATTGGTTTCAAGATATCTCTTGAGCAATACATTTTTTTTCTCTTAATCTCTTCGCCATCCATCATCGTGGAAATACTAACAGGAAAAATATGCACGTTAATATACAAAATGAGTTTATTTACATAAAAATTTCTTTTCTTAATGTCCTCAAAGGCTTAGCTTTACCTTTGTGCTGCTGGCTTTCATGAATTTCATAATTTTCTACTTTTCTTTTTCATTGTGTGATATTTGATCCTCCATCACAGCTTTCTACAACAAGATTCTTTAAAAGCATTTCGGCGAGTAACAGTCTAAAATTAAATTAATTTCTTGTCAGGAAATAATCTTGTCAAAGCACAAAGCTATTACAATATCTTTATATGATAATATTCTAACTCGTATATCTGACTAGAAAACAAATATAAGAATTTTCCGCTTCCCTTAGTGAAAGAGATTAAGTTATAGAGGAGTTTTACATCAAAAGAAAACAGTAATCAAATAGCAGTAATTTTTAGATGTAAGTCTTCAGGCACTAAATCTAATTTAAAAGCATTTCCAACCCTTTAGACAAAAACACTCTTTTAATGACTGCATGATACACAAAGCTCAAAAAGGAGCAAAGTTTATTATAGAGTTTCAATTTCTGTCCCAAAAGTAAGCAACCATTTCTCACTCATTTAATGGATTTTCGTTTAAGCGTTTGGTAAACAGCTTTTGCTTTTCAGGACCTGAAATTCGCTATTATTATTATTATTATTATTATTATTATTATTATTATTATTATTATTATTATTATTATTATTATTATTATTATTATTATTCATTTACGAAAAGCATAAATATCATTGACATATCAAGCCATCTTCCTTTGAAGGGAATGGCCAGGTATGAATAAACTACAAAAAGACAAGAGCCGAAGAAGGAAACACTAATGCATACAATCATTAAGAAAAGACGAATTCATTGCAAAATAAATGCGTAAATAAACACAACCAAAAACGAAGTAATTAATCAAGGAAAATAAAGGGTGTTTGAGTGGACCTTCGAGTACGGAATTCAAACCAAGGCAGGAAGAATATTTTGTGGAGTTTTAAGGACATTGCATACGAAAATAGCTTGAGAAAATTCTACTGCAAATTAACCTCACAAGAAAAACTACATATGTTATGGACTTTTGCAGACATAGTGAGATAGTCTTATGAATCCTTACTAATACAAAGGTTTCGGTATTTTTAAACACCACATGCTCTAAAAACAATTTCATTCATTCTAATGATATTGCATCTCCCGTTAGTTAAACACATCTGTGCATTGAGTCTCATTTGATATAAATGTAAATATTAAACAGATCTACCAGTTCATTTTATTTTGTACAAATTGCTCATTTTAATCTTAACAATTTTCCTGTGTATTCTAACAGCCTATTTTCTAACGAATTAAAAAAAAAATATTCGACATCACCAAATGAGCGAAAGGAAACGAAGCAACTGGATTGGAAAGCCCACCCGACGGTAAGCGGTAACTTTATTTTCGGAAACTCGTTGTATTTCTCTGCTAAACCGCAATACGTACGACGTAATGATCTATGCACAAACTATTCCTGGTCATTCACTTGATTAACACAATAATAAAGCTATAGAGTTACCCTCCCCTCAATGTTGATTTTGAGTTGGTAAAAAATGGACAGTATTTGTTGCTTAAATACACACCCGTATTATTAAGTGTGTTAGCTTCAAAATATGAAAATCTCAAGCCCTCATTCAAAACTTTTAAAGAAGTTCTCAATCCTAATATAACTGTATATGACAGAAAGCTTTACAGAAGCCTTGAAAATTTTGTCAGAATCATATCCCTGCGAATTAATGACACCAAATCCCTGACTGTTGAATTAGAAGTTTTCAGGATTTATTTTTCTGAGTTTGTAGAGCAGCATCCGGAAGTAGATCAGAAAACCATCCGTACAGCTGCAGATGTTGCATTAAGAGCTCACAAAGAACATAATTTACTTCCTTATCTGTCAAAAGTTTCCAAATTGTTTTTAACTGCACTCCTTCAGTATGTAAAGGTGGAAGGTTATTCAGCAGGCTGAAGCTATTCAAGACTTATTTGCGAAACCGAACAAAAGGAAAACGTTTCCATTATCTAATGCTGCTAGCTTGTGAAAGTGATCCAACTGATCACTTACCAGTTCTTCAAAAGGTTGCTGCAGTTAAATGGAGGGCAATGGATACTATATAGGAGAATAAACATTTAAACCCCCCCCCCCCTTCTCATTACGAAAATTGTAAGAAAAATTTTCACTCTAATGAATCCTCATATCATTTATTCTTCACATTGAAATTAACACTTTGTTTTTTGTTTTGTTTTTTCTTCCCCTTCCTGCTTGCCACTTTTTTCTCTTTTTTTCAGATTAACAAACTATAATCTTTATTTCCCTGCGTTGTAGAATACTCGCGGGGGAGAAATATTGTTGTATAGAAACTAAAAAAATAACTGTAAAACTTTAGGTTTGTATAACATTACCTTTAGGATGTATATTGTATCTAGTTCAAGTTGGTCAAAATTACTAAACTGGTCAAAATTGTCTTTACAGCCCGGCCACCCCCCACCCCCCTCAGTCAGGTGGTCCTCAAGCCACCACTGGACTTGCCACCTTTCTGTTTAAGGGTATAAATGTTGGCCATCACGTAGTTATATATTATTTTTTTCTGATCTCAAAATTTTGAGAAATACATTATAAGAGTTCTTGATTGTATTAAAATTTTACCTTACTTTGAGAAAGAACTTTGGAATTGGAATATAGAAATTAGGCCAAAGGCCAAGCGCTGGGACGTATGAGGTCATTCAGCGCTGAAAATAATGTTGAAGCAGTTGTTAGGAGAGACTGGAACATAAGTTGGAAAAAAGAGAATATGAATGAAGGTATAGTAAAAGGAATGAAAGGGGCATTATTATTATTATTATTATTATTATTATTATTATTATTATTATTATTATTATTATTATTATTATTATTATATTATTATTATTATTATTATTATTATTATTAAAAGAAAGAATGGCTTTCAGTATTTTCCCTGAATACGAATAAAGAAAACAAGGTTTTTCCTCGTGATTCCGAAAGATCTTGCCATATATTTGCTTAGTGAACAATTAACAGTTTTTTATTAGTTTTATTGAATACAATCTCCAAACCCTTTCCTACAGCGAATTGTTTTATCTATTAGAATGTAACTCTTTAAAAGCTCTCAATCTTTGGCGGGAAATGAACTGATTCCTGTGATCAGTGCACACTTCTGATGACGTCTCCATCTTTTACAGAGTTTGAGACAGCAGTCAGATGATCCCACCGCATTCTCTTGCACGTGACACAAAAGTGAGGCAAGAGGAAATGTGGCTGTCACAAAAATGCTTTTGTTACGTTTCAGATGTCACACGCATATACTAAGATTCCGTGAACCTTAACTTGAAGGCAACATCTGTAACCAGACAGTCTGTGAACATCATATTGTCAATAATTATAACTTTCTATAGGTATTCATGGCAGGCAGTTGTTTACTCTGATAATTTGTACTCAGAACAGTGCCTAAAGCTTCCAGAAAGTATGTCACTGTTTGTAAGACTCCCTCTTTCAACAAAAAAATTATTTCTTTTACGAAATTCATCGAATCATGTCTTCTTTTGTGTCGTGATTATGGCTTTCTCTAGATATGGCCAGCTATTCAGTCAACTACATCGTATGGACAATTTCTGAGCATTTTTTTCTTATGTGGATGTTTCAAAAAATTACTGTCGATATTTCCAGTTTTTGTTATTTGTTAATTTGAGTTCAACAGAGTTTGTACGATCACACTCGGGTCCCCTGAATGTATAACTCTAAAACAGTTTTCTTGGCTGCCAGTGCAACATTTCCTGATTCTCATAGCTTCCAGTGGGTAAAATTCAGCTTTTCATTTTAGCACGATTTTCCCTTGTGTGTTTACGAAATTTCATATCCAATCTTCTCCTGATATGCAATCCTACACGTAAAATCCATTTGTGTTAAGTTAGCATTGTAACATGACATTACACCCCCCTTTGTCTCTTTGTCTCATTACCCGCATATTGAGAATGATGTCATTTAAAATTCAAAATCGGGAAAGTATTCCTACTTGGTAACCATATGAATTTTCAAATAAGTGTTTTAGTTTATGAAGGTTCTTATGTTTATAGAACATGCAGTGCATTGAAATGATATTCAGTAATATCTGTATTAATAATCAGACTGGAGTTTATCTTAAAATCGATAACATTAGAAATATTTTCAAAAAGGTTCCTCAGAAAGAACCTGTTTCTTGTTCTTAATTTAGTAATCAGAAAAATGAGACTCTTATTCAGCTTATAACTCGCCGCTAGCTTGGAGGGATTAATGTAGAAAAATTCCCAGGGTTAACTCAATTAAAAAAGCTAAAAAGAGGCGAGAGTTAATGAAACACCCTTTTGATCAAGGTAAAAAAAGGACAAAATTTTAATCTAACTGACGCAATGTCAAAAATGAGAAGGTCAATGGTATAAAATTTCCTTTTGCTTTTTTAACGCTGTATTCTATTCCTCGAATAGAATACAGCGAATTTAATTTTTTTTAAAAGCAGTGTTTCATTTATGGACCACCAGTGAATAGGATTAATTGTGTGCATAAGGCAAAGTGATAAAAATGTTTTGTTCCTTTACTTCTGCTGAAGTTAATCATGACCAGGGAAACAGTTAAAATTGTTTGATGGAGTGATGCCCTTTTTATCTGATATATTTCTTGTTTAATTGTTGATACCTCACACTAGTCTTGATAAACTTAGTTTGATTTTTCATGTTGATTAATGAGCTTTTTAAAGTGATCACTGCTACCTTTAGAGTACTTAGTCAAAATTCATATTGTTATGAGAGTTCAGGTATCTGGCTGAAGTGAGGTAAATTTTTGAATTCTGTGATTAGTTGTGTAATAACCAGGTACTTGGTACACATCATGACAAGATTTTGGTGCCCAGACCCGAAAACAAAACAAAATATCACTCTGGTTTATGGTGTTAAGGAATATTTTGATAGGAGAGTAATTACATAGTTATTTTTACATTATATTGTGAGTTATCTAGTTGAGTAACTTATAGAAAATGGCTCTGTTTGATGTTCAGAAGTTTTTAGCAGCTCCATCCATCCAAGAGTTATCTGAATCCAACCTGACTAAGGCACAATGGACTGCTTTAGCAGTGGCATGTGGGGATAATGTGTCTAGTGGTATGATTAAGGCACAAATCAGATGTATTGCAATCCAAGCATTAATGGACTCTAGTAAAATAGATGAAGAGTTAGAAGAGCCACAAGAATTGTTGAATGCAGCTGAGATAGCGTTTATAAATAAGGAAGAACAAAAGAAAGAGAAAAGTGACACAGAAGCAGAGCTGAGACGTATAGAAGCAGAAGAAAATTTGATTACGCTGAAGAATCAGGCTGAAAGAGAGAAAATGCAAGCAGAAAGAGAAAGAAAAGACAGAGAAAAAAGAGGAAAAAAGAGAAAAAGAAAGAGCAGCAGAAAAAGAAAGAGAAAGAGCAAAAGAAGCAAGAGAACAAAGAGAAAGAGCAAGCAAGCAAGAAGATTATGAAAGAGAGATGAAATTAATAGAAGCTCACCCAAGTTACCTGTAACTGTCTAACCCTACCTGAGGTAATTCAGACCCCGTATTTGATGTAGTAAGAGTGCAGAAGTTAATTCCAAAGTTTACAGAAGAAGCTCCAGATGAGTTTTTTTACCACTTTGAAAAAGTGGCTTCAGGTGTGGGTTGAGCAGAAAATAAATGATCAGTCTTGCTACAGAGTGTTCTCATTGGTAAAGGAAGAAGTGCCTATTTAGTCTTATCTGCTGATCAGTGTAAAGATTACAAGGTACTCAAACATAATGTGCTACAAGTTTACCACATAAAGGACAATTTCCTCGCCTAGCCATTTTCTTATGCGCTAAAAAAAAAAAATTAATGTTAGTAACATCTCAAAGCTGGAGTGGCTGAGTGAAAGCAATAAACTAAAAGAGTGCGTGTACCAAGAAATTTGACCTCATTGCAGGATGACATCACAACATTATGACTGCACCTATTTACTTCTCATAAGCCTTGAATAATGGGGTAAACGTTATTTATACATTTGTAAAGTCACTTGTTCACTGAAATTACCACTTATCAAAGTACGGAAAAGCTAACTGCCTTCCTAACCGGAATATTAGGTGTTCCTAGTGGCAGAGGCGGCCATCAACCATGACGCCATTTTGACCTATTTCCGGTAACCCAATTTCGGTAAACTTTTGTTATTTGGTTATTTACACATGAAACAACAAAATAATGCAATAAAACAATTTCTTGCAATTTTGGGTGGTGATGGGTGTTCAGGTCAAATTTTGACTGGACTATAATGCTGGTTGTATCTATATAAAATACTATGTGCTGAGATACAGACGGACACTTATTCGCCACTTTGTTTCATGTTATTTAAAGAATAATAAAATTTAACTTGAGTTGGTAAGACATTCCTCAACTATGTGCTCGTTTGATTACAGGAAAGTTACTAATATCTGATATATAGCCAAAGAAAGAATACCACGACAGAAGGGGAAAAAAGAACACATAGTAAATAAGTTGAGTTATAATAACCGAAGCGAATAATAACTACCTCGAATTTCTGAAGCACGAAGACGGCAAAATAAAAAGCTTTCAAGTGTTCGGTTTACGAAAAATTAGTGATAAAACGAACAGAAATTTATATTACAACAGCCCTTGTTGTTCAGTATGTACGCTAAAAAAAAACTGTACAGTTTTGTTTCCATTAAAATAACGTTCACGAGACTATAAGGCGATTTGAAGGAAAGAGGCTTATACTTCATCCTTACTAAAATGCGCGGTTTTAGATAGTGAAAACTTTAATCTTAAAAAAAAATAAATAAATAATAAGCTCCTTCTCAAGTATTTGCGCCTCTATTCTAGTATAGCGCATTAATATATAACCTGTACAACTCGAGTACATGCACATTTTGAACAGTTGTTCCCAAATACGTACACTTCAAAACGGATTAGTGTAAAACAAAAAGACAAAACTTGAAAATTTTGCTGGGTCCGTGAACCACTCTCGGCATTCCGCCCACTACGCTGTAAATGGGTCCCCAGCATTTAGTGGGAGGAAAAAATTGGTGTGGCGTCAGCAATCTCACCCCTAAACAATTATTTAGAAAGGCTGCACCATTTGGTGCGACTCCCTCCGAATGAACAAAGAGTGTGTGCTGTGAAAAAATACACGGAAAAATACATAGATAGACAGACAGATAGATAGATAGATATAGGCTATGAATTGAATTTCCTATTTTCAAGGAGAAAGGAATTACAGCCAACATAACTGACAGATGCAGAGAGAGAGAGAGAGAGAGAGAGAGAGAGAGAGAGAGAGAGAGAGAGAGAGAGCTATAACAATCTCAGAGGAAGATATCCTATGAAATCTCATTAACAACATATAATTGATTAATTGGCAATTATATCCTTTTAAACCAGTTTCATAATTTTTTTAAGAAGGAACCTCGGCAAATACGTCGAATTCGTATTCTCTAACTTCATAATTATTGCCTGTAATTCCACTTTTATTTCATAAAAATCATTTCTTAAACGGCATCTTCTCTCTCGTCTGGTCTCGGTCTCTTTGTCGAAATTTTCCCTCGAAGCAGTTCTAGAAGAAAGCTATCATTTTATTTTGGGCGAATCTCTCTCTCTCTCTCTCTCTCTCTCTCTCTCTCTCTCTCTCTCTCTCTCTCTCTCTCTCTCTTCATTTAAATATCGATTTCCGTGCTATTACTTCCATAATCAAGTTCGATTCGACGATACTCCCCAATCTGCATATTCATAAGCCGTTCTCAAGCATCTTCTCTAATGAAAACCCGAATAGGAAGGAAGGAGGAATAAAGAGGGTCTTCAGACTGGAATTTAAATACACGTTCAGTCTGCCTTTTGTTTTTGAAGGTAATTTACTACTCGTAAAATATGTGATATGAAACATGAGTGTTCCATATGCGTGTGTGTGCGTGTGTGTGTGTGTGTGTAACTCGGACTAAGTGACACCGGGTAAGAGAAAGGAAAAATAAAATGATAGAAGCAAGAATGGCAGCAGTATCTATAAGAACAGAGGGAAAAGGAGAATGTCTACAGAAGCTGGATTGTGTAAGAGGACTGTTCAGCCAAATCTGTATGGAAGTAAAAATGCGAATGCTGAAGGCAAGTATAAAAGGGATAGATTCAAATACTAGGGAAAAGCTCATGCGTAATATAATGTGAAGCAGAACGGCTGATAGAGCAGGAGACATGAAGATATGAACTGGTGATATGGTTAACGTAAACGATCAAAGATTCCAGTTACTCAGAGGCTTTTTGATTACACGCAGAGAATACAGGAAGACGAGCTGGGGAAAATCCAGCTAAGAAGCGATGGAAGGATTAGTTGGGGGATTAATTAACTTTGAATTATCTGTCGGTGTCTTCCTTTATTCATTGTTCAGTTAATCTTACTAGTCTTATTAGTTCTCTTTTTTTAATAGTACAATATTTGTCTGCTTTCTAAAGTATCAGAGAAACTTAAACAATACAGCAAACAATATTATTTCAAATCATGTATGGGTAGACTACAGTGATAAATACTGAATAATTATTTACTTATGCACTTATTGATTCATCGATTGAAGTTTTATCGCACGCCCTCTACATATGGCTGCTAAGCATAACATTTCACGGAAATTAGGATACTCGTTGAAATACCCTATTTCAAGGGAAATGTTATAGGTCAAGCAAAAGAAACATCAGAATTACTTATACTTGAGAGCCTCAATATCAAATTGAAAGTACCTTCGCTTAATCACCAAGCTACGGCTGTTCCACTGTTTATTGCTTAATTTGGTTGTTTATATTTTCGGTTCTCTGGTTTATATGAATTTTAGTGTGCTTTTTACTCTTGCTCTGAAAGGTTGGTGTTTTTCCCGCGAGTGTGTCTATGATTTTACCTATTGGTTTTGTTATTCCCTTTTTATTGTGTAATTTTAAATTCTCTTCTTTTATGTTCAGTGTATGTGTAATTTATTGCATAGCTTTTAGTGTGTCTGTGATTTTACTTAGTGCCTAATTCATTTTTATATAATTTTAATTTCGTCTTTTTTTAAGTGTAATTTTTAAGTGAATTTCAGTGTATATATTTTCATATACTTGCCTAATGTTTTGAAAGCATTCTAATGTCTGAATTTTCATTTGTAGATGTCCCTGATGATATGACAAAAGGTCACGAAACGTAGGATTAAATTACTGCACTTGGAATCTGCTTGTTCTCCTGCACCCACTCCTTTTTAACATGTTGAGGAAATCTTTCTGTTCTTTATATATATATATATATATATATATATATATATATATATATATATATATATATATATATATATATATATATATATATATATATATATATATATATATATATATATATATATATAGGCAAAGAACAGAAAGATTTCAACATGTTAAAAGGATGGGTGCAGGAGAACAAGCAGAGGAGGGGGTCTATACATGCGACATAGATCATGACGTTTTAATAAAAATGCTAACAGCGGCCCTCAGCGTTAATGTTTTCAAGTGGGGCGAAAACCATTATATACAAAAAAATGGCGTGGCCATGGGTTCAAGTCTTTCACCAATTCTAGCCAATATCTTTATGGAATGGTTTGAAAAGGAAGAGGTGGGCAAAGTAAATAAAGGGAACTTAAATATCGTAAAATGGGTAAGATACGTGGATGACATCTTGGTCATTTACAAGGGAGAAAGGGAAGATCTACACAAGTTTCTAGAAAACATAAATAAACTAAATGAACACATCAAGTTCACATTAGAAGAAGAGAAGGAAGGAGAAATTCCTTTCTTGGATGTCCTAGTCAAGAGGGTAGGGAGAATTTAAAATTCAAGGTATATAGGAAGAAGACACACACCAATTCATACATACATTGGTTCTCCAGTCATAGGAAAGAAATAAAAATAGGATTAAAGACAGGGTTGGCCATCAGGGCTTATAGGATTTGCAGTCCCGAATTTTTAGACGAAGAGTTGGATTACCTGAGGGAGAGTTTTTAGGAGATTAGGCTACCCTAAGTATTGGTGGGAGTGGGCACATATCAAAGCAAGGAAAACTATTTTGGGGAGAGGGAAAGGATTGAAAAGGAACATTTGGTAGGAAAGAAAAATAATTACAGTTCCGGACAACAACTCTATTGCACCCATCAACAGGAAGCTAAATAATTTCAAATTGATAGGCAGCTAAAAAACACCATTAGGAATAAAATAGTTAGAAACAAAAAGTCGGTAGAGGGGGAAGAGATTAGAGGGGGGGTTTATATGGCAGCGTGTCTAGACTGTGAAGAAGGGTACTATGGCGAAACTGGCAAATCATGTAAAGAGCGAAGCAAACAACATCTGCAGAACATAAGGCATTATAATCAGACGTCGGCAGTTGCCAAACACTGTTGGGAAAATGATCACAGAATAGACTGGGAAAATATGAGTTTTCTGTACAGGAACACCAACAAAACATCTAGACTGGTTGTAGAGAACGCCTTCATAACTTGCGCCAACAACACGATGGCAGGGAACACCGGAAACGGCTTTGAAGACAGCATATCTAGAAAAATCGTATACTCCACAGTAGCAAGGAAACGAAGAAAAAACGCAAGAGAACGCACGGAAAACGGACATCTGGAACCAGGGATCAGAGAAAGACCAAGGTCAAGAGAGGGTGGAGGTCACACAGGAAGAGCTAGGCGATTACAGGATTAAAAGTACCCAGCACACAGATATAAATACAGCCGGACTATGTGTTTACTCATTGTACGGATACTTGATAATGTTGACTGTTTGTCCAAGAAAGCTTGTAACTTTTTGAATAAAAACTCCATTAGATACCATCCAGTTTGAATGAGGTCCTTGTAGTAATATATATATATATATATATATATATATATATATATATATATATATATATATATATATATATATATATATATGTATGTATATATATATATATATATATATATATATATATATATATATATATATATATATATATATATATATATATATATATATATATATATATATATATATATATATATATATATATATATATATATATATATATATATATATATATATATATATATATATATATATATATATATATATATATATATATATATATATATATATATATATATATATATATATATATATATATATATATATATATATATATATATATATATATATATATATATATATATATATATATATATATATATATATATATATATATATATATATATATATATATATATATATATATATATATATATATATATATATATATATATATATATATATATATATATATATATATATATATATATATATATATATATATATATATATATATATATATATATATATATATATATATATATATATATATATATATATATATATATATATATATATATATATATATATATATATATATATATATATATATATATATATATATATATATATATATATATATCATAATGCAAAACAAGGCCTTACAAAGAACTCTTACGACTATACCAAAAAATGTATGTATTGAACTCGATTAAATTATACGACCAGTTCTAAATTATAAAGGTTGACATGGAGATTTATAAAAGCATATCTTAGTTTAACCAGACCACTGAGCTGATTAACAGCTCTCCTAGGGCTGGCCCGAAGGATTAGATTTATTCTACGTGGCTAAGAACCAATTGGTTACTTAGCAACGGGACCTACAGCTTATTGTGAAATCCGAACCACATTATGACGAGAAATGAATTTCTGTCACCAGAAATAAATTCCTCTAATTCTTCATTTGCCGGTCGGAGAGTCGAACGCTGGGCCAACAGCGTGCTAGCCGAGAGCTCTACCCAACCCCCAATGAAGAACTGAATTATAAAAGAAAACTAAAAGGAAAAATATTTACAGTCTATACGCGGGATAACTATTTTGTTCACTCTACAACCACTAAAATCTTGTATATTCTAATAATATGCTGGACGTTATCATAAATATTCAAGTTTTATGAAAGAAAGTTATCGTGAAAACAAGAATATTAAATAAGGAATGGATTAAAAAAATAATTAATTGCAAAAGAAATATGTAAATTATACATGATATTTAAGTACTGTAGATTTTCTGTTTACGAATTCCAAACAACATTGTTTACTTGTCCATTTTCCCCAACGGAATAGGCCAGCTGTAATGCGGTGACCTGTCTGAAACTAGGTTTGGATAAAGCCCGGTTGGTCTTTATTTAATAACAAGTGAGTGACCCATTTACCCGTTTCTGAGATTACTCCCGTCCGTCCAGTGGCATTTTGGTTGCTTTTTCTTCTGTTCTTCTGAAACATTTGTTGATATTGTGTGTGTGTGTGTGTGTATATACATACATACATACATATATATATATATATATATATATATATATATATATATATATATATATATATATATATATATATATATATATATATATATATATATATATATATATATATATATATATATATATATATATTATTTTTTTTTTTTACTTATTTACCTGGGTTTATGGTATTTTTACAGGCCGGCAACGGAAACTTTATTTAATTGGCCTCAGAGTTCTGACTTATGTAAAGGGAAATCGTAAAAAACAAAGAAAAAGGGGGGAATTTAGGAGCTGAAGGCTCTACTTCATAATGAAATGTTACGTAAACACTTGGGATAAATTAAAGAATTATATTTACAAAAGAAAGCATTTGAAGGGAAAATGGATAAGCATATCGAAAAGGGGCTTGCAACATCTGAAGATCCTTCTACTAGAGTCTTGACTAAGGGCAAGGTACAGTCCAAGATGAGTCCACTGCGAATAGGTCCCTCTGCAAGAGAGATTTACACATTACACACCAGTAAAGGAACAATATAACACCAAATAGGAACCAAATTTGCACTGAGGGTGCCAAGACTCGAGGAATGAATGACCACTTTACACTTGAACACAGGACATTGGAAATGGCACTGGATAAACTGGCACAAGAACAGAAGTGAAATACTGGTACTCCTAACTTTCTAAAGGGCAAACTGTCGTGACTGAAAAGCCTTTACTCGTACTTTACCTTAGGGGAAGCGGGTCTCTGGCGAAGAATGACGAGGGATGATCACCGACGATGCACACTGTCCCTCGAGGATGACTGGAGTCAGGCAGGAAGAGAACAAAGGTCTCAGCAAATGTACCGCTCACCTGCATGTATGGCTGTCCCCTACGACTGCTACTGCATGCCTCCTGCTCACACTACTAACTGCATCGTGCCTACTGCTGTCTCTTCCTTTTAAGGGCTCTAGCCGCGTCGTGCCTGTGTGCAAACGATGTGTCATTCGCCAAGTGGTCAGCGATTCGGTTGCCTCTTCCCCGGTTCTGCAAAGGTAAGACAATTGAGCAGCTAAATCTGCCTTTAGAAAGGTTGTTTTAAGCAGCTTAGTTGGGCTAAGCTGCTTAAGGGAGTGGCATTAAGTCTCCTCTCCTTGCCCTTTTTTATCCATGTCATCTCAATATCTGTTCCAGGTAAAAAGAAGGACAGATCGAAATGTTGATAACCTTGCTCTGATTTGTGGGTCAAATATGATTGGCCATGCGGCGGCTTCTTGTAAATTATGATCTTATAAATTATATATATATATATATATATATATATATATATATATATATATATATATATATATATATATATATATATATATATATATATATATATATATATATATATATATATATATATATATATATATATATATATATATATATATATATATATGTGTGTGTGTGTGTGTGTGTGTGTGTGTGTGTGTATGACAGGAGGGAGGACAGAAATGCTCTAGAATGGTTTGATTACACATTTATTCCCAATGTTTCGTAACCCAGGGGTTCTAGAATTGAAATAAAACGGAAATAAAATCACAGAAAAAAGCGCACAAAGGCTAAGTGAAAATATGAAAAGGTGAAAATCGGCTAGGAAGGAAATCTCATACGAAAGACACTGAGGAACACGCAGAAAAAACTTTAAAAGATAAAACTTTTCAATCCAACCCTTCAATATATATATATATATATATATATATATATATATATATATATATATATATATATATATATATATATATATATATATATATATATATATATATATATATATATATATATATATATATATATATATATATATATATATATATATATATATATATATATATATATATATATATATATATATATATTATATATATATTGAAGGGGTTGAGCCAATCTGTCAGTACGACACAAATAGAGAAAGTGAGATGTACGCGATAAAAACAAAACAACAAAAACACTAGTATTATGACAGGTACAAAGGAGCAGCCGAAGTTTGAGTGTTCAATCGCGGAACCAGTTGTTTGATCATTAAAGACTCGAGTATTGGTCGCTAGAGTTGGTTTGAAGTTTGTCCAGTTAAACAGAGATTTTTTTTCCAATAGCAGTTTTACAAAGTTTTGTATGATTTCTAATATTAGAGTGTTCTAGGTTGTTGATTTTCTTACCCTAGGGTGAAAACTTACCCCTTATGAGACTATTCGCACTTTTAAAAGTCTTTGAACGGATCACACATAAATCACTAAGCTGCACTTGGGATACGAATACTTATAAACCACCGCGGAGATCACCACAACACAATGTTCATCTTTGAATTTAAAAATAGAGCCAATCTGCCCTGGACATATTATCCATGTACAACCAATCCAGACAAAATACTCATAACCTGAAAGAACCGCTTGCAATGCCTGAGCTTTTTCTCTACAGTTCTCATCGCTTATTTATTTATTTATTTATTTATTTATTTATTTATTTATTTATTTATTTATTTATTTATTTATTTATTCATTTATTTACTTTTCGAGGATTACGTTCTTTGGAAGATTGATATAGCGAGTATAGATTTTTTTTTTTTACTTGTTTAAATAGAATACATGGTCTGTTGAATACCAAAGTATATATCAAAATGATTGAAAGAAGATAATCATTAAGTTCCCGTCACAGAAATGATTTTTATTTCAAATTCCGAAATTTATTACTGGATTTCAAATTCCAGTTCAATTATTGTTTAGGGACTCTGGTTCATCATTCATTCCTATCTCCCTGTTAGTCTTTGTAGACCGTTTTTCATTCATTTCCATTCATTTATAATTATTGGCTTGTATGTTGCCAATGGGATCATGGTAGCTTCCTGTAAAAGATGAAGCTGATGTTGCAGGATAAATCTCTTCAGTTGCATAAGAATTAACAGCATGCCTTACGTTAGCGGAAGCAAGGTCCCAAGAGACGAAGCCTCTTTCAGAACTTGTTATCGAGGAATCTCGAACTGTCATTCCCTGTGGGATTTCCTTCTGATTTCTGGGGTTTTATTGGTTTCATTCCATTATCGCTGGGAGTTTCTTTAATTTTTGTCCTATCATTGATCATTAATTGTGTAGCATTAATTTGCCATAAGCATAAAAGCGCACTTATTCGCAAAACATTTTTACCCGGATAAATTTCTCATATTTAGAATAAATTTAAAACTAGGAGAAAAGAATAACAAATAATGGCAAATGAATTGAGATAAATCTACTGGGACGAATTTAATGTATAAAAACAGCAGTATACGTACGAAAGTAACTTCACAAAATAGAACCCAAACTTTATAAAACTTTGATAGAAACGAGAAAATACCAAAAACTGGGCTTTATATTTAATTAAAACAATCTTTAAACATGCATAGCAAAGATCTTTTGGATCGTGTTGATTAAACAGTGGAATCCCACCAGGCTATGACTTGTGGAATCTGGGGATCAAGTTTTGAAAATGGTGCTTTTCTTAAGGAAAATCGTAGCCGATGGCTGCATGATTGAAAGCGGGCGATAATCGGGGACAATGTTGCATATACAGCAAAAAAGCAAAATTTTCATAAGAGAAATATAACTATTACTCAGTTAACTTTTCCCTCCCTTGCTTGACGTCACAGGACATTCCTATATACAATGTCCGTTTGTTTTAAATGAAGTCGTTATTTGAATACCTTTCTGTGAATGAAGATTCTGTTTTGAACGTTCTTTGATATCAGGGTATACAAACCCTTTATTGATGAATGTTTCCTCGAAAGTATCTTAGAATATATTGTCCAATGGCGCAATGTATTTCAAATTTGTCTAATGACTTTACACTTCATAAAAAAAAAATAAGAATAAACTTATTTTGAACGGTTTCTTGGTATGACTGCTAAATAAAACATTAACTTCATTCAAATTAACAGTTTTAAATTCGTCTAAAAATATCTTTTCGTTGTTATTCATCTCACAGGTTATAACATTTTACCTTCCAAGACTCAGCAGCCCTGCGCATGACTGCTTTACTCTTTGGTAGTAATTTAAGTTGCTAGTCGCGAATACGATTAAATATTTTCAATAGATTTTTACTGTTTGGTTGCAAATCCTCAAGGGTTAAATTAATGCATATTTCTTCATCTCTTACACTGCCATCCATTCAAGATATTTCTTTGTTAGGGTCTCATTTCTCTATTAGACAGTCAAATGCATATGGCTTGAATTTAAACTGCAATATCAAGAAGTTAAATAAATGGTTTTCATGTCTTACGATGATCTGATGGAAATCCCATCGCACCCCTGCATTAAGAAGAACCCGATTCCAATGTCTCTGAGCTTATTGCAAAACGCCCGGATAACGAAGCTATTAGCTGCAAATACTGGAAATAGAGCTGCTCCCTTTGTGTTAGATGCCCCTTGGAGACTGCGAGAGAATTGCTTTTCCCAGGTCGAACAATTTCTCATTACCTTCATGGAAAGAACAGCCGAAAGGATTTATTTTCGCGGTTAATGGTTAAAGCTGCATAATGATCACGACACAGTTGTTTAAAGAATCTATCTATCTATCTATCTATCTATCTATCTATCTATCTATATCTATCTATATATATCTCTATGTATATATATATATATATATATATATATATATATATATATATATATATATATATATATATATATATATATATATATATATATATATATATATATATATATATATATATATATATATATGACAGTGCATTTTTTAAAGTTTAATATCCAAGAAAATCAGACAAATATGTAAAAAAATCATACATTGTGTGTGAAGTTCACGGTGGTTATAACTCAATAATTAATAATAGAGAAAGCAGCATGCTTTGTTAAGTAGTTTTTGCATTGCTTGAATTTAACGTGTAAAAGTGGTATTATGTTTTCTTGGACAATTAGTATAACTTCACCTAACTGAAAAGCAAGACATTCTTCTACTACAAAGGAGGCAATCAAAAGCATTTAAAAATTTGGGAATAAGAATCCTCCCAGTGATACCCTTGTGACTGGGAGAATGTCAACACCTTAATACTATGAACTTCCAGCAAGCCAAAACTGCAAAGCATGTGTACCGATAGGAGATGAGGAAGCATTTCACCATGCCATACTTATTTCCCTAATACATCCAATGTATTAGGGAAGTATATAATATAGTTTCACCAGGAAGAGAGTGAATTGATTAAAAATATTAATATGCTTGCTTCTTCTGCAAAATGAACAAAGAAGATGTTAATATATATGTTTTAATTGTACTGCAAAGAAGTGATAGACTGCAAGGAATTAACATTCTTACAGCTCCATTAAGTCACATAATGTATGTTCTTGAACTCCATCATTGACGACTGGCCATTTGGGGACTTCATCCTATGGCGTGCAGTACCTGGATAGACCTTGGAATTGCATGGCATCCCAATTCCTGACAGTCCAGTGGATGATCTAGCTCCTGGCAATTCTGCTACTAGCCCTCCAGCATTTGGCATTCACAAAACAGAGACACATGAGGATCGTACATCACTGACGAGGGAAAGTATGTTTTATAACCCTCCTATTCGACGATTTCTATGGGAAACGGACATGTAGACATGTGTACTATATGAACAGCACCAGGAAGGACATGCTGTGCCCGTGTTCTACCTGCCAGGTTCCTCTTTATATTGTATAGAGCTTCAGTATGTACCAAATGGACCAGAAGTACGAGAGCAGAATGCCCTCTTCTGGGCCTCAGTCCCAAAGGCTTGTAGGCCAAGGCACAGCAGCCCTTATTAATTCCTTCCCCTTCAACATTGTTGGTCAAGCACAAGTTCCTCGATCACCAAGAGTAGAGGAGAAAAGAATACATATATGACCAAAAATGTTTGGAGAGTTCCTACAGAATAACAAAAAATACATAAAATCATGTGGTCATGCAAGCATTTTTGGTACTGCCGTGTCACTTTTACACCAAAATTCATGGTTACCCTCAGAGAACAATTCCCTGACAATGGAACAGCCTAGATTGACAAACAGAATGTAGCCCAAAGGGTTGATAACCACCTCCTACTCATCCCCTACTCCCTAAATGTATTTCTATTCCCCAGAAAAAAACCTGCGCCCGGATCATATGTCAACAGAACAAGCTAAAGGATGCAGCTGACCCTGGCAATTATCGCCCGATTGTAATTACTACAAATGCGTCCAAGATACTGAGTCCGTTCTTCTGGTGAGACTTCTCCCCTTTCTCCACAATACTGACAACTAATTCGGCTTTAAAGCAAACCACTCAACTGACACCTGCATCTACATCCTAAAAGAATTGCTGAACTGTTACCTATCATCAGCCTCTCCTATTTTTATATGTTTTGTAGAAGTGAGAAAGGTATTTGACAGAGTAAACTACCTGAAGCTCTTCCTGAAGCTACACAAACGAGGTACACCTCTATATTTAATTGGCATTTTATGTTGTTGGTTTTCCACACAGCAATTCTGTGTCAAATGGGCTAAATGGGGTAACGTATTGTTGTACGCCTTCGGCTCCCTAAACGGGCACCGGTAAGGGGTCATTCTCTCTCCATACCTGTTTAATACGTACACAGATACCCTGAATGTCAAATTGAATTCACTCTCAATCGGATGCACTATCAACGAAACAACAATAAACAACCTCTGTTACGCCGACGATACGGTTCTGATTTCCCCATCAGTGCAAGGTCCCCAGCTACTCATCGACACTTGCCGCCAATATACAGAGGAATTTGATATCCTATACAACATAACCAAGACCCAGTGTGGCGCTGCTCCCAAGATCGCTTAAGCATATTGCAGAACCACAAATTTTCCTCGGAAATGATCGCCTGGAATTCGTGCACGGATTTCCGTATCTGGGCCACATTATCACAGACGACCTAAAAGATACGGCAGACATAGAACAGAGGCGTTGTAAACTATGTGCAACTGGCAACATTATTGAAAGGAGGTTTGCCTTCTGTCACCGAGACACGACACTGCTACTCTTCCGCTCGTATTGCCACAATATATATGGGTATTCCCTTTGGACGAACTATACCCGAGAGACCATGAGACGTATCACTGTTGTACACAATGAAATTCTGAGACGCTTCACAAACACTCCTCGCTATCGCTCCGCCACGCAAATGTGCATAAAAAACCGCCTGAATAATTTAAAAATCTTTGTGAGGCGAACAATGTCCAGTCGGATCACCCGACTGAGAAACAGCAGCAATTCGCTCATACGAAGCATTCTGAGCAGTGAGGCAAGAAGATCTCAATTGTGGGAAAGATGGGATAATGAGGCGTCTGTTCCTTAAATGACTTATTCTTTATTTTTGCAATTATGAATTGTCATCTCCAGAATCTGTCATTATTATTATTATTATTATTATTATTATTATTATTATTATTATTATTATTATTATTATTATTATTATTATTATTATTATTATTATATTTCTACATTTATTGTTATTATTGGTATTTTTTTATTATTACTGTGATTAATATCATTGTAGAGTTTTGTTATTTTAAATTTTCGTATTTAGCCTTCTGGGTCTGACTTCTGTAACCACCTTTGGTCCCTAGCTAGAAATTAATTGTATGCAAGCTGTTTTTTTAATCATAATATTTTTTTTATGTTTTTATACTACTATTCTCAATATTACTACTGTCATTACCATTGTTCTGAATACTATTCTTATACTTCTTCAGCAACTGTGTGGATATTGCCAAAAAAACTTAATTTTATCATTATATAATATTAATTATGTTTGTAATACATTTTATCATTATATAATATTAATTATATTTATATATACATATATATATATATATATATATATATATATATATATATATATATATATATATATATATATATATATATATATATATATATATATATATATATATATATATATATATATATATATATATATATATTTTTATATATTTTTTTTTTTTTTTTATCATGTTATCTCATGTATGTAGATCGTGTATGTTATTGTCTCTACTTTGTATAATCCATGTATATGACCTTGAACTGCAATAAAATCTATTATTTTTAGTATCATTATTATTATAGCTTCCCCGATGATTATTGGAAACTTTATATAAAACCCACTACTTGATGAAATAAAGTATATTAAGAAAATAAAGTGGACAAATCAGAAACTGAATTCAGCTGGGAAAGTAATCATATAAAAATTATAATTTACAACGTCAAAATAAGAGACAGAACAATAAAAACGCCTTATTTACAGTGACATGAAATTAACAGTGGCTTGTCTTATAAGCAAGAAGATATCGTAATAGTGGCGTGTCTTATGAACAAGAAGATATTGCAACCTGTAAGGACAGACATTCTTTCGAAACGACATGTAACTACTCTCGCCAGAGTGCTTAAGAGCCGAAGGTCTGTGATGAACAACTAAATTCGCGGGATTCCCGGAAGTAATCCCGATTAATGGACATTCTTTCGATTCTCTTCCACGTGAAAATGGACGTAGAAAGTCGTTTCATATTTCCCCGGAAGAGCAATGCGATTTCATCCCAAGGGAAGATTTGGGCTTTGTGTGTTGGTGATGGAATGGCTTCTAGGTCAATTTATAAAGTGTTTTCAGTACAGAGTTTCCTTTTACGTGTTAGTATTCCAGCTGGAGAGATTTCCTCGCAATCTCATATAGTGAATTAGAACACAAATAGTACAGTCCTTCTTATATATTGAATTAGAACACAAATATTCTAGTCCTAATCATCAATTTGTTGTAGGATACCTAGGATGCTTGCTGTTACAATTCCTAGGTCATATTTGTTTTTGGAAACTGCCAAACAAGTTTTTTTGCATTATTTGTTCCAGATTTCTTGAATGCTTCTTAGCTATTTGGATATTGTAGATACACAGTTATGTAATCCACACATTTCAGAAGAGCATCACAGAATATGTTTATATCTCATGTAGTTCAAACTTGCGTCTTTAGTAATATCTACAGAAACTGTAGAAAAAATTTTCGGTAATGTGAATTTTTTACTTCTTCCTTTGGTCAAATCCTCGGGTGTAGGGTAAGCACTTCAGGTAAGAAGCTGTAATGGGGTTGGAAATTTATATTAATTTTCCTAGTTTTTCTACGGGTGAGCACACACACGCCCAGCCACACACACACACACACACACACACACACACACACACATATATATATATATATATATATATATATATATATATATATATATATATATATATATATATATATATATATATATATATATATATATATATATATATATATTCCTACTACTCAGTTTAAAATGCAGATTCTTTAATTTACAAAGTACAATTTACCAAGCACTAACTTTCGAATACATACAATCTTCTTCATGAGGTACCGATGCACTGAGGAAGATTACAGCTACAACTCAGGTATATAGGTGCTCCCCTCACATCTGTTGTCTTAATTTTTCTGATCCATGGGGTGACCTGTCCGTTGATGTACACCCCATCCTGCCCTTCCCTGAAGTCCTATTGAACTCCTCGACCGTATGCTTAATCCTTCTTTGATCATGGTTATCCCTTCCTTCCCATCTTTTTGTTTATATTCTTCTTAAAACTCTGGTATATAATCTAAGAAGTAGTCTTGTCCTTAAAATTGCTACATATGTTGCCCTTCATCGTTTTCTCACCCTCTATGTTTTATTTTTGTTGTATATGATTTTTTTTTCTTTTAAATTGAGCTTGTGGTTTTGACTCTAACAATGTCTGGCCTGTGCCTAGGCTTGATCGTGGTAGCGAATGTTCTGCTTATGCTGGCTTGCTTTCTCCTTGTGCGATTTGCCGCTCTGACCAAAATACACTTTATCACAATTGTCACAAGGTACTAGGTAGACCACGACCCTCTTCTCCCCTTTTGCAACAATTGCGTAAAATAAATTTGGTCAGAGGGGCAAATCAGGCAAGGACGGAGCAAGCCAACTTGAGCAGAACATCCGCTGCCACAGGCAAGCATCGTTTCTGCCCAAATACTGCTGGAATCATAATCACAAGACCAACTGGGAAAAACCAGATTTCATATACAACAAGAAAACGACCTCATCAATTGCTATGAAAAATGATGAAAGGCAATATGGGTAATCCTTCTGAGGACAAGATCGCTTCTGAAATTATATACCACGGTCTTAAGAAGAACATACAGAAAACAAAAAACAAAAATGGACAGACCAACGAAGGATTAAGCTTACAGCCAAAAAGAGCAGGGAGACTGCAGGGAAGGGCAGGGGTAGCTGAAGAGCAATGGGAAGGTCATCCAGGGATTAGAAAAGGGAAAATAACAGAAGTTGACAGCTATATGTCCGAGTGTAGCTGTCATCTCCTTAGTGTATTGGTACCTTATAAGGAAGACTGTATGTCTTCGAGAGCTAGTATTACTATTATTTATAGATTAAAGAGACCACTGAATTAACATTCTTAAACCTCAGAACTGGACTGACTGACGTAATATATGGTAACTCCTAAGAAATCAACAACTGGATAAACTATGGAATATTGTGGT
This sequence comes from Macrobrachium rosenbergii, assembly GCF_040412425.1. Classification (NCBI taxonomy): domain Eukaryota; kingdom Metazoa; phylum Arthropoda; class Malacostraca; order Decapoda; family Palaemonidae; genus Macrobrachium; species Macrobrachium rosenbergii. Next base: position 28,264,051 of record NC_089766.1, on the reverse strand, counting down.
AAAAACTCCACAAAGGATTTGTTTTCTCTGCATGATTTATATTCTTGGCTAAGAGTTTGACAATCACTGACTATAAGTTTGACTAAGTGTTGTTCTGTGATCTCGGCATTCACTGACTGAGTTGTACAAATTGTCATTATTTCCTTTACTGGCCACAAGTGCACCAGAGACAGACAGACAGACATGCATGAGAGAAAGTACGTGAGAAAATTAGTTGATTTTCTTCTATTACTCACATTTTGCTGAAATCGACATCAGAAATTCAGCAAATAATTGAATTTTATGCAAATGTATGACAGCTGCCAAAGAATCAGAGAGGCACAGTGGAACACTTTGTATTTTTATGCATGGAGAAAGGTCTACGGTATAGAAAGCTGAGCAATAGTTTAGTATGTTACTGATCTAGCTTTCAGTAGGAATTCCCTGAAGAAAGTCCTCCCCTGAAGATAGTTCAAATGGTAGAAAACAATTAATATCATATAATGATGAAACGAAGTTTTTTGGCATACATCTTGGACATTACGTTTAAGGAATTCGACATCAGAACCATCAGGTAATAAAAATTTCAAGTAAAAGCTCTCAAAATTCGATGAATACTGAAGAAGATAACTGAAGCTTCGAGGAAATAAGATGAAGAGAGTGGAACGTCTGAGCTCAAATTGAGTATTGTGTACTGAAAAGCAGTTATCTTCATAGGTGTTTACGAGATTAATATCTTTTTCATATACTTACTTTTTCATTCACAAGTGTTAAATTTTCTTTCTAACCCAGTACCCTTATGTCATTCTTCTTTCCTGTGTTTGCAAAACATTTGCGAACGGCAAATGGAATATATATATATATATATATATATATATATATATATATATATATATATATATATATATATATATATATATATATATATATATATATGTGTGTGTGTGTGTGTGTGTGTGTGTGTGTGTGTGTGTGTGTGTGTGTGTGTGAAATGTTAGCAATTCGAGAGCTGATGGGTCGGGAAGTTGGGTAAAAGTCGCTGTTATATTGAGCGCTAGGCGCCTGCCCAGGAAAAATCTCAGGTACACAGTACTTAGCTTCCAAATTCTTTTATGCCTTTTGTGTCCGAATTGCTAATGCCCTGTTTTCAACCTATTTGAATAAACAAGAGCAACACTGCTATTTAGTTTAAATAGGAGGTATTTTTATACAAAGGATGTCAAATTTATGCTGATAAATTCATTTGCTCAACATCTTGGATATTTTGACTGTTTTTGAATTATCAAGTAAAACACTGGTTAAAATGGCAAAATATTTCATACAGTTGGTGTCTTACCGATTTTTCGTTTGTACCCCACATCTTTGTTACAGATGTACAAACTTCATGTTGTTTTCCAGAATTGCAATATTGTTGTAATATACAGATCCAACATACAGTACACATACTCTTATGTTAAATCTCATAAACCGTGAAGCATATATCGAGTCTATGCTTATTTGATTGCTATTAGATGTAAACGTCAATTTACACAAATGACATTAATAAATTTTCATTCAAAACGATTTAAGATGCCAACATACAAAGGTGGGGGAATGAAATGCCATTGTTATATGTTCCTGATTTCAGGAGGTATCGACACAAAAGTCAGTTGGAAGGAAATAGCAGCGGACGGTGGATTCACTTATTTGTGAACTCGGGATGAAACATTCCGCATTTCTTCCTTTGAGAGAGAGAGAGAGAGAGAGAGAGAGAGAGAGAGAGAGAGAGAGAGAGAGAGAGAGAGAGAGAGAGCACGAGCTCACCTCCTGAAGGTAAGGAAAAGGATGATTTTTTCCCCCAAAAGCCTTCGCAGAGAGAAATGGAATTTCATTAGCTTTCGATGTATTCAGGTCGGATGTTTGTAGAAGAAAATAGCTTTCCTCTTTCTCTTCTAGTAAGAGGAAACACTCCTTGTAGTGTCAAGGTTTATGCAGTTGGCATTCTATAAAACATAGCTTAAAATTCTGTTATGTAAAAGGACTAAGTATTTATTAAATGCACCATCATCATCAGCTGCAGTAATATTTAAAAAAAAATATCTGTTGGGTACCATTGTATCGAGAAATTCACAGTACTAAATTTCCAACGATATTTCAGCTTCAATCAAGATTTCCTTTTCGCGAGACATCCTCACAAAATGATAACTTTTTTGCTCTCCCATGGAAGCTTGCGTTCATTCTGTTTTCTGTTATCATTGTCATATATTCATTGCTAATCAGGAGGTTCTCATCGTTTCATCATTTATATATTGCAATAAAATAAAGTCGGCTGTTCTAAAAAAACAAAAAGTTACTCAGATCTGTCTGGTTCGAGATTTATTTATTAATGAACTTACTGATACGTCAACTATAGTTCCTGAGACAGTTATTTGGGTCATAATTTCAACAAAATATATAACTTATTTTAAAGCAATTTCTCCTTACAAAGTCATATTTGCAACCCCTTTTATAGTCATCTGTAAGGACAAATCATTCTAATTCGTACCCCTTAATTTTTTACTAACGAAAATATGTTAATATGACATTTCATCGACTTCATGGTGACCATACACATTTAAAAGTTACTTTCTTGGCAATAACACTTTTACCTTTCAAAATAATTTTGGAATTTATCTGCCATTAACATACGTGATAAGCTTCAAAATCGTACCATTCTCATCACTGGAGCGAAACATGAGTATTTCATGATTAGTGGCTATTAAACTATGAATTCCACTTCTATATTAGCAGATATCAACATATATTTAAATATACACAGCTTTCAGGCCCATGCAATTTGCATTCCGTTGCAAGCATTAACTTCTCTCTGTCTGTCTATATCCATTACGTGAGATTTTATGCACGCAGTTGTCGTAGCGCATACTTTTACTTTTCATTATTCAATAACCTTTATCAGATGGAAAGCAAAAGTTGATGTTTCTCATACAGTTCTTTCAGTATTAATCGATGAAATTCCAGCAGAAATGGAAACAGTTGTATTTCTTTCAGATGTGTTACGTCATAAAGTGCAATAAATCATTAACTTTCGATTGATATGTAGGTATGGCCGATTTTTAAATCAGTAGATCGAACATTCCATCAAAGACCAATGAGTTTTACGCCAGCTGACCAGAAAATCCCCTGAAGCTTCCAGTCCTATTGATTTTGTCCATAATCTGCATGTCAGAACGGCAACTTTATGAGCCAACAAGAAATAAGGGTCAGAGGCGTGTATTAAATGCTACGAATTTCGCCCCACAGAAAAAGTAAATCAGGGAAGAGGCTCCAGGTAATGGTGGGGTGGAACAATGGTAGCACCGTGATCATTTCGCAATAAATTACTATTTTTATCATCATATTTTTACTTACTTTTTAAAAATGATATTCAGCATTACTGTACCTAACATTAGGCAAAGAATCATTATTATCGTAATGAAAAATTGTCACCACCGTTCAACTGAGGGGCAATGTGGGTAGTGTCCTATTCTCTACATAGGGCGGGGGTTCCCAACCTTCAGAAGCTGATGAGCACCCACCTGTTTTCTGGATAACTGAGAGAGCACTACAATAATTTTATTGTTTGGGAATTGAGAGGCAGTCCAATTAGTAAGTGAAAGGCTTGGTCTTCGTTTTTTTAAAGGTAAAAAAAATTAAATTACTTGCACTGAAGACTCAAAAATGAATTTTTTACTGCTTGGATGTTTATTCAAAGTTACTGACATTCACCAGTCAGGCATATCTTACATAGCTGTCATAGATATTGTAGTACTTCAGCGGCGACGAATGATTCACAGGTAATATGTTTAACTCGTAAGTTAGATTATATTGATATCTAAAAATGCAACTAAAAGAGTTTTATTGTTCAATAACAAACTAAAACATACGTTTTCTTATTACCTTTTATATTCCTCATTACGTTAATCATGTTGTGATATACGTGGAAAACTACAAAGAAAAAAAGAGAAGAAATAATATTCACAGGAAGCATTATTTCCTGAATACTGCTTCCTGCGATACACTTACTAATTATTTCAAATCTAGGGCATTAAAAAAAAAAAAAGTCCACCTCTCCGCTAGTTTGCGGATTCAGTGAAATCCCTGATGTTGAACTGCTTTGGCTAGCGTTTCTATATTTGCCTCATCAGCGTTTGTCAAAGCAACTCCCAAGCAGTGTTCAAGATGGTCCTGGCTGAATCACATTATATAAGCATTACCTACATTCTGGTGCTTAATTGCTCAAAACAATGTTCCGGTGACCTATACCCCGCTATTGCTGGATGCCTCAATTATTCGTAACAAGTTCTTCACGTTATTGCAAAGTTCCCCTGTCCTGATAACCATTATTAATCTTATTTGCAATAGGACAGTCACAAACCATCTATCACTGTCACGTACTGATCTTGTCCAGCTTAGCTCCTCTCCACCCGTTCCGTCCGAAGGGTTGCCAACTCTCATGAATGAAACGTGCCAAATCTACACACATACTAATGATACAATACCAATACCAATTATATATATAGAAAACGAAAAAGGCCGAAGGGTACTTTAAATTTGTCAGTTAGGCTTACGAAGAGTAAGTACTCGCGAGTATGATTTTAACAACTTCGAAAGAGCACTGCCAGACAATCAGAGAGCACAGAGGTGCTCTCGAGCACCAGACTGGGAACCCCCGCTCTATGGGCTCTAATTGTTCTGTTACTCATTGTTGAAGGCGCTGCAGCGGTGGACTAATTAACCCCACTTTCTCCTTCGTCCTACACAAGATGAAGCAAGCCGCAAGTGTCCTAACATTGACGACCCTATCTTCGTTAGGTTTCAGAGGAATGGTTTTGATAAGGTACGTCTTCATGAAAAATATGCTGGTTTCCAAGGTGATAGCTTATCAATGTACTTATCGTAACTAAATATTCCCTTACTCCATCCTAAACAAGTCCTGTTGATAATGTAATTAGCGTACTCATCATTTATCACTTTTGTAACTTTTGCATGTTACTACATAAAGTTCTCTCCTCAAGAGGCGGTGGCGAAATACTCCGGTCTGTACCACTGTCTTGAATCACATAAACTGAAAATCCTTTGACTTGAGAATATGTGTCCCTGAAGGAATTTCCTTCTCTAAATCAAAATCCATCGGTGCAAACTCAGGATTTTTGCGAGCAATAAACCACGAATTTATGGTCTTCACAGAGTCTGGTGTGTGAATGGGACTGTCAGTTACAGAATATCCAATGGAATCTATTCTGAGGGAAACCTTATTTTGATTGAAACTTTATATATTTACATATTAAAAGAATGTCACGGTTATTGACTAAAATATTCCATATTTGGTTATGACACCAGTATTACAGTACTTGAACTTTTTTCTCGACTATTGTATTTCTGCTGTAACTGAATCATATGTTTCCGCAGATGCTAACATTTAAGCTCTTAGATGCACATAAAACGCGTGCTTTGTCGCATGAATTTCCCAGGACATTTCCATTCTATCAACCTTTTAAGGAAACGGTTCTTTTACCATGTCAGCTAATATGACGGGAAACTTAAACGGAAATGACCCGTGTGTTGAAGAATAACTTTTCGATTCTCAGAACAATGACAAGCCCCTTTTTCCCGCGTGCGTTGTGGATGAGCATGATGTTTCTGGAGTAAATGAGAATGGAAAGGATATTATAGACATGTGGTTAAAAGGGCGTGATTATTGGGAACACAAGGTTTCAAAATGAAAAAGTTAACATTTTTGAGGAAGGGGCAACGGTAGAGGAAAGGGTTTTGTTAGATAATGTATTTGTTCAGAGTAGCTGGCGGAGCATTTTATGGACGCAATGGTATATATATATATATATATATATATATATATATATATATATATATATATATATATATATATATATATATATATATATATATATATATATATATATATATATATATATATATATATATGTGTGTGTGTGTGTGTATGTGTGTGTATGACCTTTATTTGGTGGAGACGGAAACTTAGATACATGAAAGTCCAGGGTGAAATTGTGGTACAAGGGTAACCAGTAAAAGTGAGTTAGTTGAGGACTACTACACAAAGAAAAAATACTTAAAAGCACGTAGGTCGAAGATATGTATGACATGTGAAATTAAACAACTGGGTCAGTAATGAGTGTTTTTGGTTTTATTAAAGCAGAAATAGGGAACAAAAAGCGTAAGTGGTAGAGTGACGAAATGAGAAATTCATATTGCAGGTGGGTGGATAGGCCGGTCAAGAAGAAGGTGAGAGAGCAAAAGAGAAAACAAATAAAAAATGGGAGAAGTTTCTTCGGGGCAATCGAGTTCTCTGTACAGCATGTAATGCTATATAAAGCTCTCAACTATGACCGGGCCAGACCAGCAACGCTTCAGTTGCTCCCCAGATGTGGTTAAGTCAAGGTGCGTCGCACTCCTCCGGAAAGTGCCGCCAGACGCTCGATCCATGGCTAACCTTAAACTTAAATCAAATGAAAACTACTGACGCTAGAGGGCTGCAATTTGTTATATTTGATGATTGGAGGGTGGATGATCCATGTACCAATTTGCGGCCCTCTAGCCTCAGTAGTTTTTAAGATCTGAGGGTGGACAGAAAAGGTGCGGATGGACAGACAAAGCCGGCACAATAGTTTTCTTTTACTGAAAACTAAAAGGGGAGAAAGGGTTTTAGGTCGAATATTGTTTTACTAGAATACAAATTACAGAAAAGAATTAATTAGCAAATGGATTTCAGAATAAAAGATGTAAACGAGGAGATGCTCTCTGACGGGAATGCAATCTTGGGTCGACAGAGTAAGATTTCCAGGAAATTTTTAATGTGAAAAGAGTGGAAAGAGTTAGTGTGGGTTTGAGAATGCTTGGGGAAGCCACTTTTAATGACAGAAGACAAAAAGAGTTAATGGGATTATTATGAGCGAAATGTTGATGTATGGAAGCGAAAGTGCGATTGAGTGGTGGGTCAGCATATGTAAGGCCTGGACGTGTAGATGAGTGAAAGTTAATGAAAGAAGGAGCTCGATAAACAATTGTTCCCTGTTTATGTATAAAGGTAACATTGAACACTAAGAATTATCTAGGCTCTGCATTATCTTCTATACCCTGGAAGGTTTGTGGCTGGACTTGAATTACAAATATAAGGCATTTGATAGAAGGAACAATATGGCGAAAACAGTGCTGATTTATAGACGTTATTAAATCAAATGTAAAAAGTTTGAGTGTAAAAGTGAAACCTACATGTAGGATGTGAGGACCGAGGGGAAATTTATTGCAGAACTGATAGAGAGTGAGTTTGGCGAGTGTTGAGGGGATGCTGCTGATTGCAATGAAGCGTCTCTAATAGAAGTAATGTTTGTAAAAGGGAAAGTGACTTGTTTTGTAATATAGATTATGGCGAGACAATTGTGTATTATGTCTCCTTGGCTGTTTAACATTGTTGCGTAGAGTGATGCAAGATTTCAGGTTAGTAGATGTAAGGGTTATTAGGAAAAAGGCAATTCATATTTAGATTGAAGAATGGATGTGAAATAACATGACTTAATATATACTTGAAGTTATAATAAGCACAAAAGTGATGTTTATAAGATACAGTTAAATTATTTCAGTGTTAACTGAAGGGTGTCAGATGGTAGGTGAGTGGTTTCTTTATGAATCGGATGCTTATTTATTTTACTCAAGGATGCTGAAATTATTTATGTTTCTTTGTCATAAAATCCGTTTGTAAAATTATGTTTCTGTCATGTTTATCGTTTTCCCTCATGTTCGAAATTGAAAATGTGCTTGTGTGAAAGTGTGTTTTACACCAAGTCGGGTGTGGTTGATCGTGATGGAAAATACAGTCGTTTGTAAGAGGACGTGTTTTACTCAAAACCAAGCTGCCTTATGTCAAACGGAAGGCAAAGCCTTATAGATGACGTTCACGGATGATATAATACTGATTGGTTATATAAAGAAAAATGGCAGAAATTGGTGAAAGACTGATATTATTTCCCAGAGGAGAAAGTTAATAGAGAATGTGAGCAAGAATAAGGTTATGAGGGTCAATGGAAACCAGAAAGGTGGAACTATGAATCTTAATATGAATGTTGTAAGAATAGCAATGATAGAGTTCGGGGTAAGTAATGATCAGAGGATCAGAGGATCAGAGGGGATGTGAATGAAAAATCGGATAAAGAAAAGAAGTAAGCAGGATATGTGAAAAAGATTGGAGGGATACCTAGAGAGTCTATGTAATCCATGGCAGGAATGAATGAAAGCATTGTTGAACCAAGTCTCCTCTAAAGAAGTCAAGTGTGGATGTTAAATGTAAACAAATAAGGTCGAAAGTAAAGAGATGAATTGTTTATGTAGCATTTTTGGCCTGGGAAGGAATGAAAGGGTGAGAAAAGTGAGCGCACTTAGGCAAAGTGTTAAAAAGATCAGCATAGGTGAAGGGATGGAACAAAGTGCTTTGAGATGGTATGGGCTTATGGAAAGAATGGAGGATCATGGGTCAGTCAACTAAGTGCCTAATTCAAAAGCGTAAGGAGGGTGGAGTAAAGAAAGCATAAGGAACGTTTGGATAGATGTCGAAAGAAGTACTGGAAAGGAAGGCCTCGACATCTGGGGAGGTAGAGCACGTGCAAGATGGCAATGGATGTTACTGGAATATGTGTAGGGTTGTTGATGAGCTGCTGAAAAGCCTGCTCTTGACGTTCACCCGCCATTGAGCAGCATCTGCAGGAATATGACTGAAGCTCTGTTAGTGGAAACAGCCTAATGTTGAATATATAAAATTGTTATAGGTAGCAATTACATCTTTATCGTTCTGAGTATATTGATATATTAGAATCCTTTAAAATTAAATTTTGATCCCCACGAAGTTCATATAAATGCTTGGTATGTTTCTTTACCAGTGCTCCTCATCAATAATGTGTTTTCCTCTGACTCTTCACATATAAAAATTCCCGAAACTTTTGATAATTATTGACTCAATATTACATATGTGTTTTCGTCGGAAAGAAAATGCCATTGTAAACTGATAATCTTTACACCATGTACAACAAATATTCACATGCGAATTCAAGATCACAGACGAACTAATGTCATTTTTTTTTCAAATCCGTATCTCTCAGTATTGATGTTTAGGCTACCAACTCAAGTGCTGAGGTATTTGAGCTATTTAATAGCTTGAATTAGTAAGAAGTGGGAGTTAGAGTGGTTGAACAGCAAGATAATGAGATGACGTTCAGAGATCTATCAAAAAAATTGGGAGAGACCCCTGCAGATGCACTAAGTGGGAGTAGTTGGTTGGACAGCAAGACAGAAGAGAGGAAGCAGCAATGTAAGGTCCAAGGTTAGAAATTAGGTGCAACGAGTGGTCAAAGGAACGCTTCAAAATCCTGTAGTAATGCTGACAGTATACCGCATGAGGTGCGCTGGCGGCTTTAACCTCGCTATTGGAGCAGTGATCTTAGAAGAAGTAAAAAATGGGCCGAAGTTTCTTCGGCGCAATCGAGTTTTCTGTACAGCGTATAATCAAGGCCACCGAAAATAGATCTTTCTTTCGGTGATCTCTGTATAATGCTGTATGAGTCGCGCCCCATGAAACTTTAACCACGGCCCGGTGGTGGTCTATTCTATATCGTTGCCCGAAGCACGATTATGGCTAACTTTAAACGTAAATAAAATAAAAACTACTGACTCTAGAGGGCTGCAATTTGGTATGTTTGGTGATTGGAGGGTGCATGATCAACATACCAATTTGCAGACCTCTTGCCTCAGTAGTTTTTAAGATCTGAGGGCGGACAGAAAAAATGAGGACAGAAAAAGTCAAGGCGGACAGACAAAACAGATACGATAGTTTTCGTTTACAGAGAACTAAAATCGAGCAGATGAAAGGTCTTTCATTTTGTTTTGCTGTTTTTTTTTTTCTTCTGATTGGGGGTAAACGACTGGTTTTGGGTATTCATAGTTTATTGCACTGAAGGAATTTATCAAAAGTCGATGGTTTTGAAAATAAAACATTTTGAAAATTGATTTCCTAAAAGCAGATTTAAGCCTGAAGTTAAATATACAGCAGTGACGTTGAGCGTTGATTCCCTGTCTCCTAAGCTTTGATATTCGGTTAGATACGTAAGGAAGATACCAAAGTAAATATTCAAAACCATAATTCATGACCAACTTATACCTTCCTCAGCATACAATAGAATCATGAAAAAACAAATTGCGAAGAAGCAAACATCCAGCTCCTTTATATGTTGAGTGAAAAATACATTTACATATTTCCTTGTAAATACATTTCTATGTTTTCATGTGTTTCGTTGAACAGCGTAAATGTTACCCAGCATATAAACTTGCTTTGAATATTTTGCTTCATGCATAAAAAAATAATGCTATAAGAATGAAATCTGTTAATTTATGACTGTTCCTGTCAGTTATAAAATAAATTATTTGAAAAGAAGCTTCGAGCAAACAAATGAAAAAGTTTTCAGCCAGCTCTACGGCAACCCATCACCCTTCTTCAGGCCTAAGAATAAAATGAGAAGAGAAAAAAAGATAAGACTCGACCCCAAAGGGCTCAGAAAAAAGAACATGTAAACCACTTCTCTTTCTTGCCATTAACAACACAATTTCCGTTTCGTTTAATGGTTATTCGGATAGAGAGCAAAGGAGAACTTCCGTTTGAAGAGGAAGAAGGAAGAAAGGAAGAAATAGGAAGTTGAGACTTTAGGCTCTTTTCTTTATTTGCGAAAAATATTGAAATATTAGATAAAAAGATACAAATGTGCAGTGACTTGGACTGAACTATTCCATCTCCTGAATGTTTAGAGATGAAGAGATTTTGAAATTCAGGCTTTTGATGAAGCAATGTGATCTCGTTTATGGAAAAGGTCTAGACAGTTCATAATTAAAAATACCTCAGCAAGTTATTGTAACGTGGTTTAGAAGACCCTCTCTAATTATTTTGATTCCTCCTACATGGGACAAAATTATCTTGCAGTAAATTTCACCATCATCGCCTATAACTCCACGTGACGAAAAGGGCCTCTGTAAAATTTCGCCACTCATGTCCTCCTTGGGCTTTACTTTACACAAATCTCCACTCGCCTCTTGTTTCTCTTCTCACAGTTCTCATCCAGGTATGTCTGGGTCTTCCAGCTACTTTGGTGCCCGCAGGAGACCAATTGACATTCCAGTACAAGAAAAGAATTAATTGAGTAATAATCCATCTCACAAACAATTCTCAAGTACCAGGTGATTGTCTCAGTTGAAGAGTGACGTTTAAAAAGTCGATTTTCTGCATCCATTTAAGAAGTATGTTTAACATTTCCTTTATGTTTCAGTTAACTGCCAAAGCCTCAGTCCCATGTTACGTATATCTTCTTTAGTCTGGATAATACACTTCACAAAGGCTAGTGCCCTTTTTCGGTAGATATACTGCAAACAAAATTTGAATAGTCCAGCAGAGTAGCCTTAAAATGCCAGTTGCGAAAGACATGACAAACTCTTGCTCTTATTTTTCATGGTATATTGAGGCCTTTCGTGCCATTTGGCTCAGTCATTGTCAGAATTCATAATTATTTCACTATTCTATGATCCTGATTAAGAGATAATAGGCTAAAATAGCTTATTGTACTTTAAAATAAAGGAAAAGAAGAGCTAGAAGCTTATGACACGGAAATAAGTTATTGCCAAATCTGTTTATATATGAAAATTTTTATTTGAAATCAGAAATTTATAATGGAAATAATTCAAACATACTAATTCTATGAGGATTTAACTGTAGATTTCCATATACTTTACCTACCTTTTGTAAACATTTATTCATCATGCTCTTCTATAGCTTAAAAAAAAGAAGCTTTACAAGGCATCTTCGAGAAGGAAGAGATTGAATTTCGAGATTTCCTTAGACTCCAGATGAAAATATCCAGATCAGAGACAGACGATGAAGAACCTGATTAAATTTCAGTGAGATATTGCATCTCAGGGTAAGAGAATGAGGGTTGCCCCGTGTGTTCCCTCTTCTCTTTTTCGCTTCTCTCATTTCCTATTCGTCCTTTCCTTCACTCGGTGCATTTAGTTATTATTGTTCTTCAGAGCAGAAAAGCTACACATAAGTGAACGCGATTGGTATTTTAATTTTTTTTCCCCCTGTTACATGAGCCCCAGAGCAGTAGAATATAAGAAATCTAATTATGAAATGTCGCTCTTACCCTCAAGCTTTACAGAAATTCATGTTGCTTTCTTCAGAGAGAATAGAACAAATACAAAAATAATATTTCAGTTACGCTTTATATGACTATACACCAAATAACGGGTCAACGGAGATATATGCTTGGGAGGAGGTGTGCCAAATGGATCATTACGGATGGAGTATTACAACTAGCATCCATCACAAACACATATACTGTAAAATCATATTTACTAATGACATGACCAATATCATATCTGTGTATATTGATAAAGGGTTTACTGCCAATGATCACATGTGAGGACCCAGTCAACACCTTTTCGTCTGTTCATCCTCCTTGAACATTATTGTTCAATAAGTTATTAAAAACATTGCCCCCAGCATTGATGAAGATTTCGTGCTATAAAGTCAGACGGATTATTCATTCTTTATAACTCACGTTACAGAATTTACTAGTTTAAATATTTCCAGTTTAACCAGTTTCGTTATATAGCAATTTGTACTGAATTTGCTTATCACCTGTTTAGAGATAAATTAGGAGTTTAAACGTCAGGTGTTGTTTGTTTTATTTTTCCCCAGGCATGTCAGTTGATTAAAACTGCTCCAAAAGAGAGATGGCATAAAGGTGCTTTTCTTTCCTGCTTTTGCTAAAACGTGATTGCTCTGTGTAAGTAATTGCGTTTCTTAATGTTCTTAATAATAATTTTGTAATGGTTGCTGTTCTTATTTATAAAAGACATTTGTCCATGTTTTAGAGGATGCACTCTACTTACATATAGTAAAACATAAAAAATGGAAATTAAAAATTTTTTTAAAGTTCTGTTTTCTGAAACAGAACCCAGGGGATTCCTTCATTTTCTAACGTAAAACAATGACTTATTTTTCTGCCAACTCTTGACAACAAAATTCACATAATTTTTATCTGCACTACGTAATCACCACCTGCCTGTATTTCTTATATGATCCAATTGCAATAAAAAGAGGTATTTCAATTTCCAGTCCGTTTATCAAATTCTGAACGGTGTCTAATGTTTTCGGGTGGAATATTTTAGATAATAATGTCTTCACTTTCTCATGTTTGGAAAGAAATGAAGGAATAATATCCAGTTTCATTATACCTGTAGTTTGACAACCTGTAATGAAGAGTTAAAAAGATGTTAAAAATTATTTTTGTCCTTACAAGGAAAAGTTTCCAACTGAAAGAATAATGGTGTTTTCAACCATATCCACAAATTATTTTCAATGATATCCACAATTGAAAAATTATGCAAATGACCTTTTCAACAAGATCCTGTGCCTACTCATTAACAGTTAGGTCATAAAACTACAGGAAATGGAGGGGGCAACAATGTACAATGAATGCAGTAATTAATCTTTAAAGAAGGTAAAGTATCATTAAAGTGTAGACTCTGGTAATTGCTTTTAATTTATGAGGAGTCACGACACTGAATGGTCTGAAATAAGAGCAAGAAAACGTAAAAATGGTATTCTCGCAGAAGTCATACAGATGATCCAGGAACAGCTAGCTATGGCATTACAGTTATCATAAGGTTTAGGGCAGTCAGTTTTCCCTAGTAATGTTCTCATCACTTCTAGTTTTTAAGAGGAATGAATAGTCAGATTTAAAAATATAGCAGATAGCAGGATTCAGTCCTAGAGAAAGTGGCCTTCCAGTATGAAAGAGAGTTATAAATTTCTCTGGACAGAGAAGAGAAAGATAAACAGATTTACAATAGTTTTTGAGGTTCAGGGGAAAGCAGCTAAAATTTCGAATAGATTATAAGATCAGTATCCTGAAAAAAAAATATGGAAGAAAACTTGAGTATTTACAGTGCGAATTTCACAAAGAATTTAAAAAACCTAATATAAAACGAGAGAGAGAGAAGTTAATTATACCTTAGTTTAACCAGACCACTGACCTGATTAAGAGAGAGAGAGAGAGAGAGAGAGAGAGAGAGAGAGAGAGAGAGAGAGAGAGAGAGAGAGAGACTTATTCGTGATAAGAATTGTAAACCTCGGAAACCAGACCTAGTTGCGTCTGCAACACGGAACGTGACATCCAGGCAATAACAAACGCAGTTCACAAGCGAAATCAGCAAAGGAATTTCCTTCGTGTCAAGCTCTGCAAACAAAAGATCTGATGAACTGCTCTAACTGGGCCCTGATTTCAGGGTATTGGTGCAAGTTTTAGGCAAAGGTGAGATTTTTCTGGTAGTTTCTATTGTACAGTGGAGGAGAAGGTATCTGTGTAGAGACTACGAAATCGTCCTTATAAATTTTAGATTTTTGCCCTTAGTTACCACTTTGATGGAATAGTTCTCAGAGTTAATAAACTTCAGTTTATTTTGTGCACCAAGAATTTACATCGAAAACCTAGTTGCAGATCCCAACTTATACTCCGGCAGGTAAAGTAAACATGATCAATAATTTCTCACCCAAAATGAAGATTAACACTGACGCAATCTGCATCTAAATGCGCCAGTATCTGGCTTTCCTATGTGATATGCATGTTACTGTCAATGTAACAAATTGATAATTACACATAATTACTGATAAATTAGCAGAATTGCCGATAAGGCCGATAAATGTGATAAACAGTGGCAAATGATTATACGAGTATTTATGAATTTATTCTGCTGCAAATAGGATTAACTTTACAGCTAAAAAAATTAAAGGAATGATTTTCCACTGAGACTGGTAAAGTATAAATGATTCAAAATAATAACGAAAAAAGAGACACACTGATAATGCAGGTATCATTCATTAAATACGGGTTAAAATTATCATATTTGCATGCCTTCTTGATGTCTATAAATATACACCAATATTTATGCACACTAATCAATTCAACACGTTTGTTGTACAACTTGCACTCACACGAACAGTGCTAAATTATTTACGAGTAAATAAATATTTTCAAAGTCATGTTTCATTTTGTGGTGTCTGTAATTATAGTTGAAGCCAGGCTTATATAACGCACTTCCACTAAAGAACCTCAAATACACTTGAGTTTCAGTATATGGTTTTTGTTACTTGGACTACATAACCCTAAAAAAAGATATATTATTACTGTTTTATCAGAATATACCTACTTATTGTTGTGTAAAATATAATAATGTCTGTCAAAACATGCTAAAAAGTATGGATTTACATAAAAGAAAAAAACATTCCTTTTATTTCACTTGCATGAGAGAGAGAGAGAGAGAGAGAGAGAGAGAGAGAGAGAGAGAGAGAGAGAGAGTTAAGTTGTGAGTGGAAACTGGAGTGTCATGCCATTGTTTTTGGTCCAACTGACTGCAATTATGTCTTCCCTTTTAACTCAAACTTGGGATATCTCTGTTTTTAATGTCGCTAATTTTCTTTCTATTTCTTTTTTAGCATTTTTATTTATTATTTCTTTCGTTCGTGAACTGGTCTCTCATCTTCACTGTATAAATAATTTATAAGTTCAAACTTGCAAGGAGGTAAAAAGAAGTCAACCCAAAAATAATGTTAATTTTGAAACTGTTTTCAGCTGTATTCTCATTTATTAAAATAAGTCGTTTTAAAACAAATTTTTACACTAAAGTGTCAGTTTTATAACTTCTAAAATCTTACAGAGATTTGTAGAATTTTTCTTGAATCTTTTTATTTCTCTTGCTTGGATCCTTCAAAGCGAGAAATTTATTACCAAACTTAAATCTCCCGAAATATTTTGATGAAAGTTTACAAAACAAGAAAATTTCCATCAAAACAAAAGCACTGCTAAAATTGGTGAACTGACTTCAGAAAACAGATCTTGAATCTTAATAAGAAGATGGGGAAATATTAGAAGCAGGCATGACAGGAAGAATATATCAATAGCCTGATCATATCCTCCATAAGCAGAATTCAAAGGAAGGAATAATATCAAAATCATATTATCTGGAAAAATAACTGACGGAAAATGTTACACGATCTCTACTAAAGACTTACAAAGAAACAAAATCCCGAAGCTCTAAATTTTTACTATTTTGGAGGGAAGAAATTACGAGAAAAATGGCGTCAGAAGAAGGATGATTCATCTGAAAATGGAAAAGACAATTATACTTTCAGCAGCGGCTGCGCACTTCTTCTTAACTGGGAGAGCTCCCATGTTGCATTTCATTACATCCCGTTGGCGGTGACCCATCCAACCACAGACGACACCAGCGATGCTTAACTTAGCTTCATGAACTACGAGGCATTACCAGGGTGTTATTGCTGTCTGTTTTTTTTTTTTTTTTTGTTTCCCCTAATAGAAGTTGGCTTCAAAGAAAAAGCAATACAATGGTTTGTGCCAAACTCAGTTTAACTGCTGAATTGCGGATGAACTCCCTGTGTAATAAAACTTCCGCTATTTTGTCTGTTTCAAACGCCTACGCAAAAAAAAAAAAAAATGCTTTATAAACAGTGTATCAAACCTAAACACGCTTTGCAACTTTCGCCCATGTTTTGCACGCATATCTATCTATCTATCCATCCATCTATCTATCTATCTATCTATCTATCTATCTATCTATATATATATATATATCTATATATATATATATATATATATATATATATATA
This sequence comes from Macrobrachium rosenbergii, assembly GCF_040412425.1. NCBI lineage: Eukaryota > Metazoa > Arthropoda > Malacostraca > Decapoda > Palaemonidae > Macrobrachium > Macrobrachium rosenbergii. Next base: position 28,247,301 of record NC_089766.1, on the reverse strand, counting down.
TATATATATATATATATATATATATATATATATATATATATGTATGTATGTATGTATATATCAGTCTATCTATCTATGTGTGTGTGTGTGTGAGAGAGAGAGAGAGAGAGAGAGTTTTAATGGCATAATTTTTATGTTGGTAGTACTGAAAATAACTCTTTCCAGAAATAACTGTTTTGTTGACAATGTCTTTTCTCTAAGCGCTTTCGTCACCTCTCATGCCATGTCAACGACGACTAGAACGAAATCCTTTCCCAAATGTCGAGTAAATCTCTTGGTAAATATAGAAAGGGGACACATCGACTCCCTGGTCTGTCCTGGCAGTGGTGTCGTTGAGCAGATACTTCAAGATCTGCAAATATTGGGAGCGTCATCACAGTTTGTGGGGGAACAGGAGAGTACACTTCCTGCACGATTCCCAGATACCTACATGCACAACATGCTTGCTTCATTTTCTCTCTCTCTCTCTCTCTCTCTCTCTCTCTCTCTCTCTCTCTCTCTCTCTCTCTCTCTCTCCTGTTATTAACCACTCACCCTGAATACTTAGTAATATCACTCGAGCTAATCTGCTGCCGTTATCAAATTATTTTGTTTGCTTTTATTGTTCCGTAGTGGACGTGTTCTGTGCCTGTGATTACTGAGGCAGTTTATATTGTTAGAATTTTGTTTCGCTGCTGATGTTTTGGTCTCTAATACAAGATGTGTGGTGTTTATATAAAACATCTGAAGACAGCGTCTTGATTTCCTTGATACTGAAGGGGTTTATAAAGTTGTTTTGGTGTAAGCGATATAACAGGTCTGAGCGATTCACAGATCATATAAATTGTGAATTTCATTTATCAACTTATCCCGCTAACTGGGACGACGAACAGCGTTGTTTCTGATAACAAATGAAAACATAATTTTAAGGCAGTTCTACTTCCAATTAGGGTAGCTAAAAATTCTTCGAATCATCACTGAAGGGTAGGTTGCAAGAATTTTCCATGATTTTTGCAACGACCTTATTGCAAGCAAATGTCCATATATTACAATTTTGTACACACATTCGTCAGTTGCTTTGCATTAGACACCTAAATGGATCTGGTTATGAAATTTATATTTTCACTTAAAACACACTTCCGTTATATGATATTGACTCCGGCTGTTGATTAAAATTTGCTACTTCTACTCTTGTTCCTTCTCGACAGATCAGCTAATGCAATGTTCCAAGGCCCTATTAAGGCAGGTGACCAAACATTTGTAGAACTTCTCAACGCCCTGTAGCATTGAAGCATATATACCGATGTCAGGAACTTGTTGTAATTTGCTTGTGTGAGCGGTCAAAGGAAAGTGAAGTATTTATGTGTTCTCCTTAATCGTAACTCTGACTACGACTTAAAAAAGACAGTGAATGTTACCATCAGTGTACTCTATGGAAATGGTTGCTGTGAGATGCCGAGAGAGGTCACCGTCTCTAAAAGTTATTTAAACACTTCTGCCACCCTCATGGGTTTTTGCAGTTTATTGACTCAAAACTTCCAGTAAAGAACTTTAGAAATAAATAATAATTGGCCAACGGACTGGAAATTAGGAGTAAAAATTTACTTGGCTATATGGCTGTTATCATAACTGTATACTGAAAAGGAATTTGAGTTGAAAATCTATTATTTTCTGCAAAATAATGTATCATTATTTTCATTATTAGAATAATAAACGAGCATCAAATAACTGAAAAGGTTAACATAAGGAAACATCCACCTAAAGTCCAAAAGGAATTTTAATGTTGATATTGCAATAATCTGGCAATCACTTCTTCTGTTCGATGAATCGGATGAACTAGTCTTTTGTGATTGAAGCATGCTAGTCTCTTAATGAGTCGTTGTTCCTTGAACAAAGTTGGCGTCTTCTTCCTGTATCCAGGTTGAGGATAGGACAAAGGAGGCTTTGTAAGAAGTTTTATCATTTCTTGGAATTTTTGGCTCCCGTTCAGTATTTTTTGTTCATATCATACAATACAAGCTTTAGGTGTAGTCAATTCTAGAAGCTTCATAAACAAAGCATATTGCTTTACCGAGCCAAAAAATATTTGAATATTCCTCCGTCATCACGTCACCAACATCTACATCTTTAGTTTCTTTGTATTGTTTAATCATGAGGTTCTTATCTTGCTCATCGCGCTTTCTTTTCACATAAAAGTGCAAAGAGAGAAATGACTGATTTTCAATCTTTTGCAATCTTAAGCCTACATAAGCTAGTCAAGCTAGTGACTGAAACCAGCCACTGATGTCTTTTTCCTTTTCAGCTGAGATTAAGAACTCTTTAGAAATTTCTCTTATTATCTCTATCCCACCGGTAAACATTAATTATTGTTTTCTAAATGGCTTATATTTAGGGAACCGATTGGCAGATGCAATCCCTCGACCAGATTGGAAATGTAGTTCTACAAAATCCGTAATTACTCATGCAACTTAGTTCATTTCTCTTTTGTTTTACTTGTATCTGTAAGTTAGCAATTACGCTGTTAGGGAGTCAGCACATCAATTTTCGTTCATTGCCATCCTTAATTCGATTTCATATGCACATAAGGAAATTGCATCTCCTGCATGTTGCAATCCTATCATAAACAGTGAAGTTCCCACGAAGCTTGAAGTTTCCGATTCGCGGGAAAGTGGATATGTTCACATCTATAATTGCCTTTAATATGCCGTTTATTTGTTCAATAGGAGTTGACCTTGTATGAGCATCAACAGAGCTAATAAGGAACAAACAAGTTCAAATTTCCTCCTGGATATTGTTACAATAAAGGAGATAGTAAGGATTGTCTACCACAAATGTTTGGTTGCTTTAAACATTGCCAGATGACACTAGAATCATGATGGAAGCTTCCTGTTCTGTGTCAATGGAAGGGTTTGATATTTTGGAATTATTAACCCTTAAAATATAATTTTCATTTATATGATTTGCTTTTGAATTAGTCTACTCACATGTGGTGATGAGTAATAAACATAAAAAGAATACCGTTCCAGTATGAGACATATTTTTTTCTGGAGTCACATAGACCGGGTACAACTGATCGACTGTTTTCCGAACCTGGAGGTGATCGAACACATTCAGATGTGAAGGTTTCATCGTCTGAAGACTGTATGCTGTTCGAATGGCAGATTCGCATGAGGTCTGTTATATCAGGGTCACGTAAATCATCAAGAATCATCGTTGTAATCATCATCTATTATTGTAGATAATTCGATATCGACAATCATCTGGTGCTTCATCTTGATTGGCCTGACAGAATTCAAAGCTCCACTAAAAGTGCACAAATGACTAGAACTATCCTTTATAATCCTAAAGTATGTAGTTAGTGGCTGTTACCTGAATATCCGTGTGCAAAGAAATAAACGGCAATCTATTCACTTCACTGCAACAACCAAATGGGGTGATGATATTATCTCCCATATAATATAAAACAACACACGCTTATGAGAAGAGCAACATTCAAGTAAGTAGCAAACGCGGAATAAAATAATTCTTTATGAAATTCTGGGGAAAAAAATAAATAAAAAACTCAATTCCCTCGGTAGCAGAATCAGCCCCAAACATGCTTCTTAAGCAGACTGTCTGTCAGTCTGAAAAAACTCTCGTTTTGTGTTTAAAGAAATTGTCGCCTATATACTAGAGTAAGAAAAGGCTTTATCGGGGCGCTTTTCAGGAATGATGCAGGGTGCAGCATCTGAACATACTCTGGGTCAGAGTCGGATTGATGGTCTTAGTTATGAGAATATTCCTCAACAAATTTCTGCTTACACGGACGGAATTTTGCTAGATCTCTTGAGTACTTCATTACGGATGAGGACCTTGTCTTTGACCTTAACTATACTCTGCACATCAGCTTCATTAGTGAAGTCTTTATTTCAAACAACTCATAAGTTATTACCAAAGATAAATTCATTATGACCAGTGACCTTCACTAAAGATCAAACTTTTCATTCCTTCAGAATTCTAAGCAGAGTCTTGCTGGTCTAGACAGCCACCTTTCCTGATATTTTCTTTAGAGCTCTGTTAGAGAACAGAGAACAAGCAGTAACAGACAAACAAATCTAATCAAGAGCATAACCTTGTTAAAGATAATAAATAAACAAAAAACAAACAAGTCATTAATTTTATTCGGTAGAAAATGAATTTCGTAAAATGCCCTTCTTACTCTACTGTTGACTACCTTCTGAATTGGGTATCAAGTAATTCCTGGAAAGTTTCTTTAAAGTCCTTATGAAAGGGCTTCCAGTTATGCAGAAGTAAAAATACTCTAGGCCTAATTTACATTTTTATGAGAATTCAAAATAGGCAATATCTCTCGCTATAATGAAAGAAAAGGTTCTCGCTTTTACCATTACCATAATGGATTTTTTCTTCACGTCTTTGTTCCATTTCGACCAAAAGCATTAGCATTTTTCCTTTCACAAGTTAAAAGGAAAACTTGAGCTGACCATTATCAAGCTCACTTAATGTACTTATGTATCAGCTCTTGCATGGAGACCCTACCCACAAATTGACTTCATATTTACGGAGTCATTGTTATGACTGTGTTTATTCATTTAACTAAGCGACCTTCCTTTGTAAGTAAGTGTCTTCTCACTTGTTCGCTTTTTAAAAGAAAAAAGAGACTGAATGCTCCAGTAAATGGAATTCTCCAGGGAGACGATCTTCAGGGCTTATTGCTGAGTAAACCTACAGAAGAATTATTTCCGTCGCTAATGTTCATTTAGAAGTGATTTAAGAGCAGCACAATTAACTGCAGTAGTTCATTCCTACAGTTTCATAATTATGAATTACAGTGGTAAGAGAGTGGAAATAATTCTGTTTTAATAATCAACGTTGTTTTTAGATGCATAATGATCATATAGGTTATGTAGTTGCTTTTATCTAAGCAGCAAAATTTCCCGTTTAAAACGGATGGCCTCAGGGGATATCAGCCTTCTGGTTGAGCGCCATCCCTTCTTCGCTCCAGATACGATTCAACATAATCGACTGATTACTAGATATTAATGCACTAATTATGTCAACAAAGGCACATTGACCAGTGGGAAAAGATTATATAAAACCCAAATTGCTTGTCCTATTTATAATCTCTCTCTCTCTCTCTCTCATTGAGGAATTCTGCGGAGAAAAGAAGAAGGCAGAGAGGAGAGAAACCATATAATATCCCCGTTGGGAAAATCAAATTCCTCTTCTTCTACGACCATTTTGTCACTCTCCCTTTTTTAGGGCGTGGCAGAAGATGGGAAATATTTTCTTGACCCCTAAAATCCTTCTCTGTCAAAAACGCCGTTTTGTGTCAGTTTCATTTCCTTCTCCATTTCCCCTATTTTTCTCCAAGGCTTATCTTGAAAAGGACATTCACTCGCCTCACCCGTTGCTTTCACGCAGAAACGTCAAGCAAAGGTCAAAATGGCCCAGATAGGACAGTTGCCCTGAAGCAGCTAATTAAAGGTCACGTAAATTGTGTGCATTTACCATTTGAGAGAGAGAGAGAGAGAGAGAGAGAGAGAGAGAGAGAAAGAGAGATTATAAATGGGACAAGCAATTAGAGATTTATATAATTGCACAGTTTCTCTCCTTTCTGTCTCATACGTTTCTCCGTAGAATTCCTCAGAGAGAGAGAGAGAGAGAGAGAGAGAGATTATAAATGGGACAAGCAATTTGAGATTTATATAATTGTACGGTTTCTCTCCTTTCTGTCTTATACCTTTCTCCGTAGAATTCCTCAGAAGAGAGAGAGAGAGAGAGAGAGGAGGGAGGGGAGGCTTTAAGGAAATGCCTGGTATGCATCAAAGATTACTTCATATACGAGAATTAATTTGACGACATTATTTAAGTCTATATAAAATTTTTGAAGAAAAATGCTATCCGGTAAATTAGTCTCTAATAAAGAATTACATGATTTGTTACTTTAAAGAGAAAATTGAAAAGGCACGACGTTCGTGCTTGCAGACAAAACTGACTGTACGTATTAGTTGGATGAAAGATATTGTTTAAGATACAGTGAAGAAATGCGTTGGCCCAAAGATCGTGTGGGTGCTATTGAGTATAAAAGGATAAAATATAAGAGTAAATATATGATATGAAGAAAATGGGTAGAATAAAATAAAAAAAAAGGGTTATAGGATATTCTGAAGCTGTTTTTCCATGGGTTAGAAAACAGGATTGTAAACAGTGGCTGTGCGCAATATCGTTGGTGGATTTGAAATGCCTGGAAGGAATGAGAATGGATCAAGTCCAGTTGAGACGTATTCTGGGAGAGTTCTATTCAGAATACATGATTCAGATAAAGAATATTCATAAATATACTTTGTAAAAAGAAAATTGATGGGAAAACAGTTAGTCAGATGATATGTTAGTACAGACTAAATGGGAGTTGACGGATGTAACAAAAAAAAAAAAACAGGTTGGAGGCACATGTCATTTGTACATGATTGACGCAAAAGAGAAAATAGAGGCAAATGGGTGAAAGGAAGAATTGTAAATGATGCTCTTATGTATTCAGGACAAATCAGAATAAAGGTCAAAATAACTTAAAACTAGAAGACAAAAAACGTACTAAAATGGTGAAACTTGTGTGGACAGGCAGTGTCTGTAAGGGGTCTCTTCAAAAGAATTGTTCAAAAGAAGTGAGTGAGGTAGTTATTGATCCTGTATATAAGAGAGAAAGTGATAGACGTAACTTTGAATCATAGACTCGTTAAAGTGTATGGTATAGGTCTGAATACAAAAGTGCAACATCTGAAAGTACTGGCAGTAGAAGAGCAGTTCAGAATAAGAAGGTGTGGTACAGCATTTAGTACATATGGACCTCAAGAAAGATGATGATAAAACGAATAAAGATGCACTGTAGAGGAAATATAGTTGGAAAGTCCTGTTGAAAACATAAGTTCACGTGAGAACATGCAGATAGGAGAGTGGCAGGTTTTATGTAAAAGTTGGCCTTGCACTAGAATCCATTATGTCTCCACGGCTGTGTGGTATTATTAGACAGAAGTGAAAACAAGAATTCTGTTCGACTAGGTTGTAGATTCCGGGTATTTGCTGATGATTATTTGGTAATGGATTAAAACAAAAATTGCTGAGAAAGAGGAAAAAAAGTATTTAGTTATTTATTACAGAAGGGTGTGGAATGCGAAAATTAGAGGACATAATTCATTACGGACATCAAACTAAATCAGTGAAGCTGGAGTGATGAACGTTCACACGCATAACATTGGTTGAAATGGTACACTGACATACACGACAATTTATAAATACAACGGGTGAATGTAGATGAGAGGAAGGGGAACACCACAAGCGGAGAAGCAAGGAAAGACATTACCAAGCCATCCCTGGATGTGTTCAAGGTTTAATTTAATTGAAGTGGAATTCCTGCCAGAGCTACGATGACATTTCTTTTCTGGAAACTGTAATTAACTACGCCTCAGTTTATAGTTTGATAGACTTTACATCGATTGATGCCTTTGAAATAAACTTCCACCAACAATTACATGCGTATATTTTTCTACAAAAACGGAAGGCTTATTCTGGTTATGTCAAATGGTGATGTCATACTGATTTTTTTTTTCAGAAAACATAAAAAAAGATTTTTTTTTAGGCTGCACATTTCTCTATCCTTTCTAAAACTCCTTTCCTGAAAAAATAAGTGAACATATCACAAATATTGCCATCCAGAGTATAAGGTCATTTGTAAGTTGAATCTTGTATATATGTAATTGCTCGCGAAGGTGACCTTTGAAAAGTTGGGTCAGCTATTCGCAGGGTCCATTTTGACTATACATAGCATATAGGAAAATGCTGAACCATTCGCATACCACAGGAAATCGCAGAGCTCCTTGGTGACAGGACACGGGCAGTGAAAATGCAGTTTCAGCTTAAATCGTTCTAGAAGGTGAACCGGTTATAAAATCCGGTTTTGAAGAAAGCATTCAGTAATGTACGTGTGTGTACGTGTAGCTCATGACGCCTTGAAGTAAGAGGGCGTGTCTTTGTCGAACTTTGAACTTGGTGATGTCATGAGGGTGCGTTCATTTGTGCATTGCATAATGAATATAATGGGAGGGATCATTGAACGATTGGGCATTTGCGATCCGTTAATTGTATAATTGAGCATGTGAACTGTGAAAATTCACATGGAGACTGTCCCAGAGGATTTTGTGAAGTGAGTACAACTCATACACGTTTTAGACTTTATTTTCAGAACTATGAACACAGGCATTACCCCTGTGGCAGTGAAATTTTGTTTCTGGTATTTTTACATTTTCTGGTTTTTAATGTGACGTTTGTTCTTTCACAGGTATTCCATTCCATTTCTCCCTCCTTCAACGAAGGGAGTGGTATGACATTTTGGGATGACCTGATTTTATTAATTGACCTGTTTATGATTTAAAGGACAGATGAGTTATTTCCTGTAATTCCTTAAGTAATTGGGTGTTTATGATTTTTGACCTTATTTCCTTAGAAGAACTTTTGATAGTTATGATGAATCATTCGTTTTAATTCTTCGTAATTTTTAAGAAGTTATTTTCGTTGTTATTTTGTTAATAAAGGTTTAGTTTTGTACTTAGTATCTCATTCCAGTAGTCCTTAGAATTTAGTTAGGGAAAGGTATAACTTATGATGTCGGCTCACGTTACACGCTATCACACAAATATCTCGGAAAAGCGAGATACCAACCTCTGTTCACAGAACGGAGACTTAAATCAAGTATAGGCTCAGGATTGGCCTTTACATATATTATATATCAGTCTAATCACCATCTTAAAAATGTGAAATATCAAAATTCATTTGACAGAGTCAATGAAAGGGCAAACTTTATTCATATAGTATATATAAAAGAAGATTAAACTCTATTTATCTGGCATAGATAACAAAAGCATGATGTTTTAGCATATGGCATACCCAGAATGAAATTAAACTTTAGTGCAAGGTTCGCCTGTGCAGTACAATTTAGTTGCTTCTTCTCTCTTCCTCTCTAACTTAGAACAGATTATTCCAACGAAATCGTTTACTGAGATGCATAGCAGTAAATATGAAAGCAATAAGCTTGTTCCAGCAATAGCAAGAAGACAGACGTCCTTCCAAGGTCTTCCAGCATCGAAGGAACTAAACGGTAAATCATTAGATTCCCCCGAGCACAGTAATCTTCAGTGGTCATTGACATTTAGGCAGACAGACAGGCAGATTTTATATGCCTAAAAGCAAAAGTGTTTATTGGAAGACAGCTGTATACAACGGTGAAATGTAGGAACAACAGATGACGAGATGCAGTTTGCTACCGTTCCCAGGCACTCGGTTTAATTGGCTGCCTGAGTTAACGTTAACTACCAGCTAGCCTTAATAATGAAGTATTTAAGACCAA